>NC_061119.1:35256104-35456601 GCF_002878395.1 Capsicum annuum | reverse complement strand
ACAAAGTTAGTATCAGAGCTTAGGTTTTGGTGACATGGGGTATCTACAAAGCTGTATCAAGTATAGTCTCTTTTAAGGGTGTGTAGACACTTATAAGAGATAGACTATGAGGCATTTAGGAATGTTTTCTTTTTCTTATTGTCTTATTTTCAGGTTATAGAGTCTAAGGTCATGGACTCCTTTAAGTACCATATATTCACCTTTCAGATCATACCTTACAGAATATCTAAAGCTTATGGAAATTCATTTGTTTTGCCTGAGGACAATGTTGACAGATCTCGTCCAACTTATGGGGTACAGACTCAGTCTAGGGTTGCTTTTCTTGATTGTCCTCTTAGAGTTCTACCTATCTTCATTGATCCTTCTCCAGCTAGTGGCACTCATACTCAGCCATCTAAGGGAGATATTACTAATTTTGAGTTTCGCCAATCCATTTATCTATTGACTCAGTTAGTGACATCTCAGTTACATCAGTCGGGTTCTGCCGGTAGCACTGGGAGTTTATCTAAAGCTACTAAAGTTGGCTAGTTTATGAGACTAAGTCCTCCGACTTTCACTAGTACTAAGGTCAAGGAGGATCCTCAATATCTTATAGATGAAATAGATAAGATCTTTCGAGTTATGCATGCTATTAAAGTAAAAGGCGTGGAATTCGCTGCTTATCAGTTGAAGGATGTGGCATACCAAAGGTACGAGGATTGGGAGCAACTTAGGGGTAATGTTGCTGAGTCTGCTTTATGGTATAATTTCTCTAGTGCCTTTTTAGATCGCTTCTTTCCTCGAGAGTTAAGAGAGATGCAAGCTGAGGAATTTATAGATTTAAAGCAAGGCAGGATGACAGTAAAGGAGTATGCCTTAAAGATTCATCAACTGTCATGATATGCTCCTGAGCTAGTGTCTAACATAAGGGCTAGAATGAGGAAGTTTTCTTTTGGTTTATCTCATGAGTTTATTTTAAAGAGTAAGGCTACCTTGTTGAACAAGGATATGGACATCTCTCGACTAGTAGTGTATATACAGCAGGTTGAGTAAGAAAAGAAAAGGCAAGCAGATATCAGAGTAAGAAATTTTTTTATTCAGATCAGGGTGGAGGCCAGCAGCAGAGTGGTAGAAACCGTAGGAAATAGTCTAAGAAGAGGTGGGCTAACTCAGGTTAATATTCAACGGCTAGTTCTCCTTATCTAAAGCCATTCGGGGATCATTGTTTTTAGAGTGGTGATGGTTTAGGACCTAGGGTACCCAATCTCAGGCTAGTGGGGCCCAGTCAGCTCCAGCATATCTCTTTTACAAATTTTATGGTAGGTTGCACCATGGTTTTTGTGATGAGGGAAAGAATAGATGTTTAGTTTGTGGTCAGATTTTCCATTTGCAATGGTATTGTCCATTAAAGGTTGATTCTAGAGTCAATAAGGCTCTTATTTCTACTTCATCAACTCCTCCACTAAAGGGTGCCACTTTCAGCTCCGGCACTGGTCAGAATGTCTCTATGCTCTTACTACTCACCAGGAGACTGAGGCATCCCCTGATGTCATCACAAGTATGATAAAACTCTTCTCTTATGATGTGTATTGTTTACTTAACTTGGGCTTACTCTTTCTTATGTGACCTCATTTGTGGTGGTGTATTTTAATTTCGGTGTACGGTGTATTTCAGACCCTTTTTTATTTTGACCTTGATGGGTGACTTGGTAGTTAGTAGTAGGGTCTATAGGGGTTGTGTGGAATCTTTTGGTAGTAGGAAAAATTGGTGGATTTGTTTGAATTCGACATGCTAGATTTTTTATATTATCTTGGGGATAGATTAATCGCACTCGTGCTATGCCTCTTTAGAGTATCAGACGCATAAGGTCATCCTTAAATTTCCTAATGAGCTAGTTATAGAGTAAGAAGGGAGTTTCCTAGTGCCTATGGTAAGGTTCATATCTTATCTTAGAGCCCAGAAATTAATTTCCAAGGGATGTCTCTATCATTTGGTTCAGGTTAAAGATTTTAACATGGAGGGTCCTCCTTTACAATTTTTTCCCATGGTTAGTGAATTTCCTGAGGTTTTCCCTGATGATCTTCATGGGGTTCCTCCCGATAGGGAAATTGATTCTAGGATTGATCTTGTTTTGGACACTTGTCCTATCTCTATCCCTCTTTATAGAATGGCTCCAGCTAAGTTGAAGGATCTTAAGAAGCAGTTGAAGGATATTTTTGCCAAGGGGTTTATCCACCCTAGTGTGTCTCTATGGGGTATTCCTGTTCTTTTTGTGTGTCAGAAGGATGGTTCTATTCGGATATGTATTGATTACTGTCAATTAAACAAGGTAACTGTAAACCCTCTTCCTAGGATTGATGATCGGTTGGACCAAATTTAGGGTGCTAAGTATTTCTCCAAGATTAACCATCGTTCAAGATATCATCAGCTAAAGATTAGGGAGGAAGATATCTCTAAGACAACCTTTCGTACTTGGTATGGACATTTTGAGTTCTTGGTCATGTCTTTTGGGTTGACCAATGACCGGTCGGTATTTATGGATCTCATGAATCGGTTATTCCTCAGCTTTTGGATTTGTTCAAGATTGTGTTTATAGATGATATACTGGTATATTCTAAGAGTGAGGTGATCATGCCAATCACCTCTATGCTGTGTTGCAGACCCTAAAGGATTAGTAATTGTATGCTAAGTTTGCTAAGTGTGAGTTTTGGTTGAATATTTTTACTTTTTTGGGTCATGTTGTTTCTAGTGAAGGGATCATGGTGGATATAAAAAAGGTTGCGGTGGTTAAGAAGTAGCCTAGACCCACGACTCCAATCGATATTCGAAGCTTCTTAGGTTTAGCGGGTTATTAGAGAATTTTTATGGATAACTTTTCATTGATTGCTGCACCTTTGACTAAGTTGACTCAGAAAAAGGTAAAGTTTCTATGGTCCGATGCTTGTGAGGGGAGTTTTCAGAAGCTGAAAGATAAATTAACTTCTGCTCTAGTTTTAACCCTACCCTAGGATAGTGATGGTTTCGTAGTTTGTTATGATGCATTCCATGTGGGACTTGGTTGTCTTTTGGTACAGCATGGCAAAATGGCGGCGTATACATCTAGGAAATTGAAAGTACATGAGAGGAATTATCTGACTCATTATTTGGGATTATTGGTTGTGGCGTTCACATTGAAGATTTGGCAGCATTATCTATATGGGGTTCATGCTAACATCTTTTCAGGTCATATGATCCTACAGTATGTTTTCACCTAGAAAGAGCTGAATCTCAAGTAGAAGAGATGGCTTGAGTTGCTCAAAGGCTACGACATGAGTCTTCACTATCAACTAGGTAAACCTAAAGTAGTTGTTGATGATCTTAGTAGGTTATCTATGGAGATCTTGTCTCATGTGGAAGAGGAAAAATGAGATTTGGTGAAGGATATTCATCATTTGGCTAATCTTGGAGTTTATCTCTTAAATTCTGAGAATAGTGGTGTGTTTGTGCAAGAGGTGGTGAAGTCATCTCTTGGTGCTGAGGTGAAGAAAAAACAGGTGTTGGATCCTATCTTAATTCAAATCAAGGACGATGTGGGTAGGCAAAAGGTGATGACTTTCAGGATTGGTGGTGATGGTACTTTGTGGTACCAAGGGAGGTTGTGTATTCTCGATGTAGATGGGCTGCAAGGTACAATTTTGGCCGAGGCTCATGAGTCACGGTATTCGGTTCATCCTAGTTCGACTAAAGTGTATCATGACCTTAAGGAAATTTATTGGTGGAATAATATAAAGAGGGATGTGGCCAATTATTGTAATACCCCATACGCTCTAAACTAGAAAACAAACCGTTGTTCCTACATATGAAAACCTCTAGTCTCGTAATTCATATTTGGGTTCATGTCTTATGACCATTATCTTAGTAAGAAGAGAGCTTATGTTGTGTAAAACATGTTCATAAGAGTCACTTAGAGCAAAGTGAGCTAAAAGCCTTTGATTCGGCCAATTTTTGGTGTTCAATTTCACAAGGGTCATCTTGAACGCATATAAATTTTTGTATACAAAGAATTTGGCAGATTAAGACCCACCAAATTATAGATAATCGAATTAGCTTTCAAACGATACTAATTTTGCCTTAATCCGGTACCCGAGTGAAAAGTTATGTCATTTTTTGTGTAAGGCAGTAAGGTCTTGTGATAGGCTCGCGATGTGAGGTTCATTCCTTATTTTTAGGAGGCACAATGCGAGGTCCATTCCACGTTTCTGTGGGTCACACCACAAGGGTTATTTACACAGGAAAAAGAGGCCAAGGGATAGTTTAGTCCTTTTTCCTCATCCCCAGTCATCCAAACATGATTTATAACTTAAAAGGGGGCATTATTTGCCCATCTTCTTCAAATCAACTCACGTTAAAAACCCTCCCCTTTCCCAAGAACACATTCAAGTTTCTTTTTCGAGAAATCAAGGTTCCAAGCTACTAAGTTCAAGAAATCTTCTATTAAGGTATGTTAGATATTCATCCATGGGCCCTTTTAACCCATGGAGTCATCCAAGAACCCAATTTCAAATTGAAAGTTATGATTTTTGAAGGTTATTGTGATTTTTAACCTTGAATCCTCGTGAATTTTGATTCTATACCATGTTTACATGTAATTGTTGTTTCTATTTATCCCTATACGTTTGAATGGTGTTGTTCACTGAATTAAACCTTAATTGGTGATTTTAGTAGTGAAATCATTCTATTACTACATGTCTTAAACTATTCCCATGCTTAGCTTAAAACATGAATTACAAGCATTCAATGAAATGCCTATAGGAATGAGTTTTGAATAAATGCTTACATATCATGTCCTTAAAGTTTTAGTATGATCTTATTGTTATTGCTATCGAGTACTGGGGGTTTTGAATACCCGAAATTTAGTTGCTTACCTAGTTTTTCTGTACCTACAAAATGGTTTCAGAATAGTTATAAGCATTATTAGTTCAATCAGTTATCATAAGCAGTTAAACCTAATTCAGTCCAGTATTCAGTGTCTTTTAGTTGGGAGTAGGATTTAGCACCGAGCGAGTGAAGGGTTGTCGACTTCCCCATCAGTTAGGCAGAGTCATTAGTAGAAGTCCCTATATTTCAAAAATACATAGCTACATAGAATGAGGAGTCACCCATCAGTTTAGTCTTGGCTTCCTCCCAGAGGTCACCCATCATATTAGGCTCGACTCTGCCCAGGGATCACCTGTTAGTTTAGGCTTGATACCCTTATTCTTTAATATCTTAGTAGATCCACATAGCCATTGTTAGTACCCATGGCGCAGTACTAATACCCTTTTAATTGGGGTTACAGGTTGAACCCCCATCAGTTTAGAGCGGGGCATGTCGGTTAGATAACACCTCCCACAGTCTCAATTTAGTTTTCAGTATAATTTAGTTCAAGTTTGCATTGACCATAGCATACAATTATTAGTAATACAGTTATTAAATTTTAGTATTTCAGTTCACAGACTATTTCAGAATCATGTTCTATGCTTGGCCATGCATTGTCATCTTATACAACATTCACGCATATATATCCAGTTATCTTATGCTATTCATTCAGTCAGTTGTTATTCATTCATATGATCCTATGTATATGAGCCTAACTTTATCTAGCATACCAATATATTCAAAGTACTGACTGTATACTCGTTTCTTGCGCTATGATGTATCATATCATAGGTTCGGACGCTTAGGTTCTTGACCGCACTTAGACATCCAAGTGCTTTAGCAACAGTAGCAGTGGTAAGTCCTCATACTCTGAGGACCAATGATGTTTAATTCATTATTTCTTTTCAGTTCAGTAGTCAGCTGGAGTTAGTTGGGAACTTATCCCATTAACTCCACAGTCAATCTATTTAGAGGCTATCAGACTAGTACAAACAAATAGTTAGTTTTAAGTCGTATTATCAGTTACTTTGTCAGTATTGACAGTATGTTTTAGACGTGTTAACTATGATTCAATATTGATTTTTCATTATTAAAAACCTTATGGAATTTCCAGTTAAAGTTCTGCACATATCTTTGTTATTTTATTCAGTGCTCACAGCAGGTACCAGTTCATTGGGTAGCTTGTGGTTCTTGGGGGTTGTAAGCACCATGTGGCATCCAGGGTGTGGCATCTAGGGTGTACTCTCGGGGCATTGCAATTTTGTGGCTAAGTGCATAATATGTCAACAAGTGAAAATAAAACACTTGAGGCCAGGTGGGTTGTCTTAAGAAATTGAGTTACCTTTAAGGAAATGGGAAGTGATAAATATAGACTTTGTTACCTGTCTTACATGGTCTCAGAACCAGTTTGATTCTATCTGGGTCATCAGTAAGGACAAATTATTTTGCTGAGGATTATGTAAAGTTGTATATTTAGGAGGTCATGGAGTTGCATAGTACTCATGTTTCCATTATTTCAAATTATGGTACTCAGTTCTTATGTTATTTTTGGAATTCGTGTCAATGAGGTTTTGGGACGAAAGTGACCCTTTGTACCATTTTCCACCCACAAATGGATGGACAAGCGGAAAGGACTCTTCAGACTTTAGAGAATATGCTTCGAGCTTGTGTAATTCACTTTGGGGGTAGTTGGGTTGACCACTTACCTCTTGTTGAATTTTCTTATAATAATAGCTATCACTCTAGCATTGGTATGGCATCATTTGAGAATTTGTATGGTAGGAGGTGTAGATCTTCTATTGGGTGGTTTAAATTTGGTGGAGTAAGGTTATTCGGTCTCAATTTAGTTCATTAAGCTATGGAGAAAGTAAAGGTGATTCAGGATAGGCTTAAGACTGCCCAAAATTGCCAAAAGTCCTATGCAGATGTGAGGCAAAGAGATAGTCTTATGACTACCCAAAATCACCAAAATACCTATGTGGATGTGTTGTGAAGTGAGTTGGAATTCGATGTAGGTAATTGGGTGTTCTTGAAGGTATCACTCATGAAGGGAGTAATGCATTTTGGAAAGAAGGGGAAGCTCAATCCCTGTTATGTTGTCCTTATTAGATTTGGAAGAGAGTTGGAGGTGTTGCTTATGAGTAAGAATTTCTTGCGAGTTTGGGTTCTATTTCACCCTGTGCTTCACATGTCCATGTTGAGAAAATGCGTGGGTGATATTTTCTTAGTGGTGCCTATTGAGAATGTTGGTGTCTCAGATTCCCTCTTTTACGAAGAGGTCCTAATAAAGATCTTGGATAGATAAGTTCGTAGATTGTGGACTAATGATGTATCATTGGTAAAAGTCCTTTGGAGGAACCATAAAGTGGAAGAAGCCACGTGGGATGCGAAAGAGGATATGAAGGCTAAGTATCCATTTCTATTCTATGTGACAAATTAAGAATGTTGAGATATGAATTTCGTTTTTCTTTGTTGTTTTATGGGTTTATCTTTTGATTCTAGTATGTTGTTATCATTCTTGAGCGAAATGTGCCCTAGATCATCATTCAAGGATGAATGATACTAAAGGGGTAGGGGGATAATGTAACACCCTCGAAATTTTAGGCATTTTATTTTTGGCCTTCCCATACTTGAAATATCAATTTTTTTCTCAAATTATGCTCGGGAATGTTAAAAGGGTAACCCGAAAGAATTTTAGAATTTTCAGACGGGGTTTGGGGCAGCTATGGTTCATAAAGGTAGTAATCCTCAATGATAACCCCATGTCACGGAGGCTAGTTTGTGCAATAGCTTCCATATCACTGAGGCTGGGTGTCGGCGATAGGGTCTGCAGCACAGAAGATAAACTCCACGATAAGGTCCGTGCCACGAACCTATGCAAATTTTGATTTTTTTCTTTTATTTTAATTGGGATGAAGGTTAATGAGTTCTTTTCACTTATAGATGACCTTTAAACATTACATAAGCATATTCCCATCAGTTTTCACGACACAACATCAATTATTTCACTCTCAAACTCCAAACCCCATGAAAGCATAAGCATTTCAAGTTACGTTCATCATTTGGGTTTCAAATTCTCAATTTCTCATAAATATTTGTATGTCTAAGGCATGTACCTCTTTCCCTATACTTATACTTTTCTAAATAGCATAAATTGTATATAAATGCATGATTTTGATATGGGTTTGGGCATAGTTGAGGGATTTTGACATGATTGGTCATTAGATTAATTTTCCAGGTTCATGTTACAATATTCATGTTTTATAATTGATCTTGAACATTGTGTGGTGCATGGGAATGATGAATAAAATGAGGGATCATGTTTAAACCCCAATTTGATGATTTTGCCTTTATTTATGTTTTGAAAGCAATGTACCCTCAACCTGTTTGTGAAATTGACAATGAATATGATTTTGTCACATAGTTTGGCTTGTCCACTCGAACTAATGCATCGGTATAAAATATTAATACACTATGGTTTGATCTTATTGAACATCGGGTATGTGGATCCCCCATGTAAATGTCAATGATTTAATGGGTTAGAGTCCTAAATAGTTAAGAGTCCTAAATAGTTAAGAGTTGATATGGCATAATAATGAACTTACAAGTTATGTTGGTATGATGATAACGACGGGATGACTTAATGTATAATTGATTCGGTTAATGAAAATGTGTGTTAAATGCTTTAATTAGGTTTAGAAGAGGGTTATGTATCTAACCGTGGAAGGTGGGGGTCCCGAGGGAACCAATACTGAAAACCGCACTAGCCGATACGGGGGTTGATATGACTTGAGGGTTCGAGTCCCCTTGCTAAGACCAGATGGTTTGAGTCCATCTTATTATTATTATTATTATGCGATTTAGAGGTTTGAGTCCCCTGTATCATATTACATGATCGTGTGCATAAGTCACCTTAGCATATGTTGGGAGGTTCAAGTTCCCTGTGACTATATATATGTTCTTTCTTCGGTTCGTGCGGCTACACGCACTGGGACCCGACTAGAGGGTGAGAGTTGGGGCCTATGTATCCCGTTGGTACTATTATAAGACGATTAAGCTACACAGTCCAAGTTAATAGTTTTAAATATCCATGTTAATCCTTGCTCACTATCCTGACATGTGTGTATATATATATATATATATATGTATATATGTATGTATATATATATGTATTTGCATTTGATGATGTACATGAGTTTTGACTTGTTTTCAATTTTTACGCATGGTATGTTTTCTTCTCTTATCTCGGAGTTACATGCTAGTGCTACAACCACCAACCGTTTTCAAACATTGTATCCTCACGCGATGCAGGAAATGGCCATACTTGTAATGCCCCGAATCTGGTACCCGAAACGTTACACGATGCTCATAATCTTGAAGGACCACAAGCTAACCCATGACTGATATCTGTAACTGAGCCCTGAATAATAATGGTAATATCGTAAATGCAGAAATATGAACTGAAAGGCCATAAGGTTCAATACTGATACATAACTGAAATTATGGTATAACATTACCAAAACAACTGAAATAATTATCTGATCATGCTGTAGTCTGACAGCCTCTAAAACTGAACTGTCTAAATAAAAAGTTGATGGAACAATCCCCCAACTAACCCCATATGCTAAAATAAACTAAGTACTAAAAGAATGAAATAATCAAATAATAACATCCTTAAATAATGAGGACTCACTGCTGACTCTGACTGCTGAAATTGGAATGCTACTGATACTCTGGAGCGCGTACTTCTGAACCTATGGTATAAAACACCATAGCATAAATGCATCAGTACTATTGAATGTACTGGTATGCAAGTGAGGTAGGCTAAATGGAATGGTTCATATGCATGAACAATACTAACTGACTGAATAACATGAACGTGAGAATACATGCATGAATACGTAACTATATCTGAGATCGTGATAATAATGACTCAAGAATTTTGATAACGTGGATTTATTGATATCTGGGTACTAATACTGGGATACTGAAAGACTAAGTCTATTGAGTACTGAGGAACTAATGTCATATTACTGATAAAGAAATGACTGTTTCTGTCAGTTCTGATTATGAAGAACTGATCTGATTGACTGTATCTGACAGTCCTCAAATCTGAATACTAGTAACATGAATTTTGTATAATTAATATATTATTAACTGGGTGATTGTGTTTGAAAGTCCTGATTTTGATGGAACAAGCTGAGTTCCATATTGAGCTGAGCGATTGTGTCTGACAGTCCTGAAACTGTAGAACTAAACTGAGTTCTATTACAGACACTGGATCCAAAACTGATACTGTGGGATGTAATCATCTAACTGACATGCCCCAAAACTAAACTGGTGGGGTCCAACCTGTAACCCCAGCTAGAAGGGTGTCAGCACCATGCCATGGGTAAAGATAAGCTGTGAGTAAACCCTCTCTGAAAGGGAGCTCTTTCATTAACCTCTTCTAGTAGGAAAAACTCAAATGAGGTGTATAATCCCTAAAATTGTAGGGTACATCTCAACCTATGCTGGCTACGTAGTTTTGGAACGCAAGGATTGCTTCTAAGGATCACACCCTCTACTGGCTAACAAGTGAGTCCCTATCCTTGGGTTCACTCGGTGCTGAATCCTACTCCCAACTGAAAAGACACTGAACTGATTTAAACTGAACTAAACTATTACTGATAGTATCTTTTAGCTGATTTGAACTGATTTCACTAAATTCTATTGACTGACGGAATACTACTGAGGTCTGATAACTGACTGATATTACTGAGTTTTCCTGAGTCATGTAACTGACTGAATTCTAATGATCATGGCTTGAATGAGAGAATCGTGAAAACTGACACTGGCTCTAGGCACACAGCTAAATTGTCGGGTACAAGTACCCCAGGACTCAATAGCATGAAACTGACAAGACTTGACACTTCGTGAACACATAAACAATATCAATTCATAATACAATAAGTTGGGGATTTCATGAAACACATAGTTGTCATAATGTTGTACATGGATGGAATTGGATATAGATGTGTCATACTTTCATCAACCTAATCTTATGAAATTTCATCAAATACTTATTATGCATACAATATCATGGAAGTCAGTCTTGGTTATAAGGGTAAAGCATGTATTTATTATTTGAGTCACAATTGAGATAAAATACCCAATTTTTATCCTCCTAGCCATTTTGTTAAACACCCTACATGCACAACTTAGGGCATCGATGAAATCATCAAATTACACATCATAAACAACTCAATTCATAGATTTCATCATGCATGCTAACATAGTTTCATGAAAATATATAAAGATTCCAACTTGGAAATGATACAACAAGATAAACATGGTTATAAACAACCCACAACATAAATATCATATTTTATAATTTGAAAGAGGGTTCTTGGACTTCATGGATAAAAGGAATCCATAAATCAAGACTTGACATACCTTAGTTCCTGATTTTACAAAGATTGATGGAGAGATTCTTGAATTTGAGTATTGAATTTGAATTCTTAATTGAAAACCCTAACTTGTTCTTGAGATAAACTTTAGACAAACTCTATATTTTGGGTGACATATGGCTGAATCACGTGTTATTGGGTTTATCTAAGGATAGGAAATTGACCCTTTTGCCCTTAAAAATACGGACATTTAATGACTAAAAACTGGGTGCCGACGCTACAAGCGACGCAACGCGTTGATGGCTGCGATACGATACTCGATGCGTCACACCATGATCGTGTCAAACCTCAGAAGTTTTGGCTCTGGTAGGCTGCACAAATGTTGAGCAATAGAATTGGCGATGCGGTGCACCATGATCGCATTGGTCCACTATTTTGGTTCTCTGAACATGATTTAAACATGTTTTGAAAAATCCAAAACTTGTCTAGAAACACCTATTGACCTTTCTAATCATGAACTAATAAAAATACGGACCATTAAAGGACGTTAGGGTGGAAAAATGAGATTGCCAACTTTCGAAGGCCAATAATAGGCTAATTCTGGGAACCTAGCTAGAATTTTCTAAGTTTGGGACCCCTTGACATGCTTAAAGGACAGAATTAAGCTATAAAATTTTATGGGGTCTTACAATATCTCCTCCTTGAGAACATTCATCCTCAAATGAGACTGACTCAGAGGAAAGAAAACATAAATTGACGTACATACTGAACATGAACAACTGGAACATGATTCTATGACTGACATAACCATTAAACTAAATATATCATACTGAACATACATATCTAATACATGGTTAACTGGTTCATGAATGCATGAATGAATATGCAATGGTAATTGATACCAACTTTATCATGGAAATCTGAGCATGAAACTCGATAATTTCAAGGAAGACTATTTCTTTAAATTAAAAATGCTAATGAGCTTGAAATTAATTACTAGATATACACGACCGGAAACACGTAAATGTGACTGAGTTTGGAATGTGATACATGAGATGGATATCTTGATCTGAACTAAGTACCTTAAATACGTGGCTTACGGCTGAGGTCGGTGTTTAAGGGTCAACTTATGAGTACCCCCTTACTCTAAACTGAATTCATTAAGAGAAGAGATATGGCATGTTTTATGTCATGAGAGTTCAGGGAATTATCGTGTATCTTTCCCTTGGGACACTAGGTCCCTCAAAGAATACTGATTTTACTGAGATACTAAGGAAAACTAGGGCGATGCACAAGGCACCTATGAACTGAATCACGGCTGGATATTCGGGATCTAAAAAGATTTACATAGGTTCTGAGCACAAATAAATAAATATAAACTAACTTTGTCTGATTAACTAAATAACTTTTATCTAAATACTGGCATCTAAGAATAAACTCTACTTAGTCTGGATAGCTGAACTAAGACTATAGGGTAGTATGCATAGAAGGTAATGACTGACTGGGTAACATGAGGTAACTGAGCATGAGTGAGGGAAAATTGTATTACCTTAGAAATATAAGACCAGACATCTAATCATGATTTGGAAAGATTCTGTAAACTGAGGTACTGTAATACTAATAACTGAGTAAGAGATGGCCATAGGTCGAATAATCTTGAAACAAGACTGAGTTTTTGATCTGACTACTGGACTAGGACTGGGACTGAGATTATAGCTAAGACAGTAATTAAGAGTCTAACCATAACTAACACTGTAACTAAGACTGAATGCTGGTTTTCTATAACTGAGGGTTAGACTAGTATAAGAGTACTAAATTATGATGTCTAGGTAACTGATAGCTAAAACCCATATTTCTGTAGGACTATCTAAGTCCTTTACTGAAAATTGACTACTGAACTGACAATGTAACTGATACCTGTGGGATGGAACATTAACACTATAGAATCACCGAAGGATCTAAATTGAGGGTATACGTGGCATAATCTGAGTTTGACTGAACACTAGGAGTGAAGTCATAAATCATGTGGGATAAGCATAGTGTAAAGCATGACATGAGTGCATGAGTCATAAGCTGCACGAACTGAGTTTGGAATTTCTGAATTCATGGAACATGATCCGTTACATTGGATGAACTCGGACTCCTCATACGAGGAACTTGAAACACACACTATTCTATGAAAAGTGCATGGATATAAGCTGTATTCGTGGGACTGAAATAGAAAGCATGGGTAAGTATCGTGATGGTTGAACTACAAAACTTTGCACTGAGATAGGAATGCGGGAATCATCTTCCCTTATGGATTTCCTACATATGCTGGTATTACTACTGGAACCTGAAGGCCTGACTTTCAGAGATTTCATAACCAGATAGTTCCTGTATACCTGTCGGGCTGTGTTAGACTTACTCACTAGGATAGGGACTGGAAAAAGGTCCTGTTAACATTTGTTCTAACCTTAAAGTTCAATTCTATGCAAAGAGTTACAAAAGAAAAAGGAATCTCCAAAATTTGAAGAAACGTGAACATGTAAATGAGGGATCTGTAACATACCAATGGATGGATCAGGAGGACTTTCCTGATCCTGTCAGGACTGAAGTGCATAGAGTCTATTTGGGCATTGCCCACTGATAGCGCTGGATTTGGCGCCTTTCTAATTTGGAGGACCGGACTGAGTTGAAGGACGACCGTGCTTACTTCTAGGGCCAAGACTAGGATAATATCGAACCTTGTGACCTATCTCACCACATCCGAAACATACATCATTACCGGATCTACATATACCCTCATGATGCTTACCACACTCTTCACAAAGTAGATGAGTAAAAACCCCGCTCTCACTACCCTGGGCCTTGGAGCCTGGTGCCCAATCTCTATGGTTATTTTTAAACTTTGGTACTAGTGCACTAGTTGAAGATAGAACTGCGGAGGAAACTATCTATGCTGATAACGGTTACCACCCTATGACCCTGGCTGAGAAAAACTATAACTACCAGTTCTAGCCCTCTTATTTTCCCCCTCCTTCTTATTAAGTTTCTACTCATCAATTTGTTGAGCACGGACCATAAGCCTAGATATGTCCATCTTCTTAATTAACATCGCAGTCCTGCACTTCTTAACCACTCTACCTGATTTCCCAGACACAAACTTATTCATTGTAGATCTATTGTCTGCTACTACATGATAAGCGTACCCGGCTAACTGAGTGAACTTGAGGGAGTATTCTTTTACGCTTATGCTACCTTGTATGAGGTTGATGAACTCTAAAACTTTGGCTTTTTTCTACTCTAGGGGAAGAATCTACCTAATAAAGCCGTAGCAAACTCTTCCCATTCTATGGGCTCTACATCTGCACCCCTGTCTACCTTACACTGCTTAAATCACGTATGGGATACATTTTGTAGCTGATAAGTGACTAACTCTACACTCTCACTAGAAGTCACTCCCATGATATCTGTGACTTTCTGAACCTTGTCGAGTAACTGCTATGGATCCTCTTCAGACTTAGAACCATAGAATAGGGGAGGATTCATTCAAGTGAAGTCCTGAATCCTGGCTGCAGCAGAATTGGCCACTGGGTTGGTTGGAATAACAGTTGGTCGGTCATTCTGAGTTGTGAATGAATTATTTAGAGTAGTGAATGCAGTTTTGAATTCTGCATGAGAGACGTGCTCATCCAGAGGATCTATCTGGATGGGCTGAGGTTCTGACTGATTCCCTGTTCCTCTTTCGTTAGCTCTTTTAGGAGGCATGTACTATAAACAGAAGAGAAGAAGGGATTAAACTGAGAGTTTGATTGGAGCTCATGCTCACTCTCATGCCATGACTACTGAAAGAAGAGAAATTGTTCTTAAAATATCTCATATCCTCCTGCACATAAGTATGGTGCACAATACACCCATATACAAGACTCAACTAGATGTGGCTTTTCAGACTTCCTAGGATGCTGTTGAATTTTAGGCTCTAATACCAAGTTTGTAACCCCCCGAATCTGGTACCCAATATGCTACACGGTGCTCATAATCCCGAAGGACCACAAGCTAACCCATGACTGAAATCTGTAACTGAGCCCTGAATAATACTAGTTATATTATAAATGCGAAAACATGAATTGAAAGTCCGTAAGGTTCAATCCTAATACATAACTGAAATTATGGTATAACATTACCAAAACAACTTAAATAACTGTCTAATCATGCTGTAGTCTGAAAGCCTCTAAAACTGAACTGTCTGAATAAAGAGTTGATAGGACAATCCTCTAACTAACCCTATCTACTAAAATAAACTAAGTACAGAAAGAATGAAATAATAAAATAATAACATCCTCGAATGATGAGGACTCACTGCTGACTCTTACTGCTGAAATTAAAATACTACTGATACTCTAGAGCACATGTTTCTGAAACTATGGTATAAAACACCATAGCGCAAATGAGTTAGTACAATTGAATGTAAGAGTATGCAAGTGAGGTAGGCTGAATGCAATGGTTCATATGCATGAATAATACTAACTGACTGAATAACATAAATGTGAGAATACATACATGAATACGTAACTATATTTGAGATCGTGATAATGCTGACTCATGAATTTTGATAATATGGATTTACTGATATCTCGGTACTAATACTGAGATAATAAAAGACTAAGTCTATTGAGTACTGAGAAACTGATGTCATATTACTGATAAAGGAATGATTGTTTCTGACAGTTCTGATTATGAAGAATTGATCTGATTGACTGTATCTGACAGTCCTGAAATCTGAATACTGGTAACATGAATTTTATATAATTAATATATTATTAACTAGGTGACTATGTTTGATAGTCCTGATTCTAATGGAACTAGCTGAGTTCCGTTCTGAGTTGAGCGATTGTATCTGACAGTCTTAAAACTATAGAACTAAACTGAGTTCTATTACTAAGACTGGATTCAAAACTGAGATTGTGAGAGGTAATCATCTAACCTACATTCCCCAAAACTGAATTGGTGGGGTCCAACCTCTAACCCCGGCTGGAAGGCTGTCAGAACTGTGCCACGGTTAAAGACAAGCTATAAGTAAACCCTCTTTGATAGGGAGCTCTTCCGCTAACCCCTTCTAGTAGGAAAAACTCAAATGAGGTGTATAATCCCTAAACTCGTAGGGTACATCTCAACCTATAATGGCTACGCATTTCTAGAATGCAGGGATTGCTTCTAAGGACCACACCCTCTACTGGCGAACTGGTGAGTCCCCATCTTTGGGTTCACTCGGTGCTGAATCCTACTCCCAACTATAAAGACACTGAACTGATCTAAATTGAACTAAACTATTACTGATAGTATCTTTTAGCTGATTTGAATAGAGTTCACTAAATTCTGTTGACTAACGGAATACTAATAAGATCTGATAACTGACTGAGATTACTGATTTTTCCTGAGTCATGTAACTGACGAAATTTTAATGATCATGGCTTGAATGGGAGTATCATAAAAACTGACACTGGATCTAGGCACACAACTAAATTGTTGGGTACAAGTACCCTCAGAACTCGATAGCATGAAACTGAAAAGACCTGACACTTCGTGAACACATAACCAATATCAACAATTCATAACACAATAAGTTGGGGAAGTCATGAAACACATGGTTGTCATAATATTGTACATGGATGGAATTGCATATAGACATGTCATACTTTAATCAACCTAATCTCATGAACATTCCATCAAATACTCATAATGCACACAATATCATAAAAGTAAGTCTTGGTCATAAGGGTAAAGCATGCATTTATTATTTGAGTCACAATTAAGCTATAATACCCAATTTCTATCCTCCTAGACATTTTGTCAAACACCCTACATGCACAACTTAGGGCATAGGTAAAATCATCAAATTACACATCATAAATAACTCAATTCATGGATTTCATCTTGTATGCTAACGTAGTTTCATGAAAACCCATAAAGATTCCAACTTGGTAATCATACAATAAGATAAACATGGTTACAAACAACCCACAACATAAATATCATGTTTTATAATTTGAAAGAGGATTCTTGGACTTCATGGATGAAAGGAATCCACAAATCAAAACTTGGCATACCTTAGTTCCTAATTTTACAAAGATTAACGGAGAGATTGTTGAATTTTAGTATTTAATTTGAATCCTTAATTGAAGACCCTAACTTGTTCTTGAGAGAAACTCTATATTTTGGGTGAGATATGGTTCATTAGGTGTTATTGGGTTAATCTAAGGATGGGAAATTAACCCTTTTGCCCTTTAAAATGCAGACATTTAATGACTAAAAACTGGGTGCTGACGTTACAAGCGACGTGGTGCGTGGATGGTTGCGATGCGATACTTGATGCGTCGTGCCATGATCGGATTGAGCCTCAGAAGTTTTGGCTCTGGCAGCCTTCACAAATGTTGACCAATGCGATTGGCTACGCGGCGCGCCATGATCGCGTTAGTCCACTATTTTGGGACTCCGAACATAATCTGAATATGTTCCAAAAAATCAAAAACTTATCCAGCAACACCTATTGACCTTCCAAATCATGAAATAATAAAAACATGAACCATTAAAGGATGTTAAGGTGGAAAAATGAGATTTCCAACTTTCAAAGGCCATTAATAGGCTAAGTCTGGGAACCTAGCTAGAATTTTCTAAGTATGGGACCCCTTGACAAGCTTAAAGGACTCAATTAAGCTTTAGTATTTTACGGGGTATTACAATACTTCTACTCCTCCTGCAATGTGATCAGGGGTTCGTGTTTGGTTCATGAGTTGACTTGAAGTGGTGAGCTTTCATCCTCCAGAAGACTTCATATTATGTTTGGTTTCTTATGTCATAGACTTTATTTTACATCTGTGTTGGCTAGAGTCGGGGGCATGTCCTAACACTTTATTCATAATCGGTTTTATTGGAGGCTCTGTGGATACTGTGGACTTAGGTATGGTGGATGGTTTTTAGATGTTGATCCAATATAGATTCTTCTTGGATTTCTTATTATATTTTATCTTTTATTTGTATTCATCCACTTCTAGGTGTTATTAGATGTGTTATAATAGGCTCAAGGTGCGGTCTTCGATCCTCGGTGGACTTGGGATGCCCGTCACAGCCAGGACCTAGTTCAGCGGTATACCTCTAGCCTCAATACACCTCCAAAGAACTTTACTAAAAAGTTTGTTGCATGTCTTCGTAATATCAATAAGCTCCATATTTAAGTCCCCTTTCTTTTTTAGTTTTACTCTATTAGTCTTTGTACCAGATGGATGGCTTCTATAGTAGATTGCCCCGACATGAATCCAAACTGGTTCTCAGATATGTCCATACCCCTTCTTACCCTCAGCTCTACCACTCACTCCCAAACTTTTTCTAATGTGACTTACCAATTTGATATCCCTATAATCGTTATAATTCTGGATGTCACCCTTATTCTTGTATGGTGGGACCATTGCACTCTACCCCTATTCTTTGGGCATCTTACCCATCTTAAAAATGATATTAAATAACTCAGTCAACCAATATATACCAATTTGCCCAAGCTCTTCCAAAACTCCACCATGATCTTATTAGGTCCAATCTCTCTCGCCTTTCTTATCTTATTAATAGAGCACTTCACTTTCTCAATCGTATTAAACCCACAATATCCAAAATCCCATAGTCTGGAGAGCTGTCCAAATCCCCAGCACAATATCTCTAACCCTACCTCATTAATAGTTTGTAAAAATAGGCTTGTCATATTTTCTTGATGAATGTCTCATCAATAATACCTTATCATCATCATCCTTGATGCACTTCATTTGATTTAGGTCTTGAGCCTTTATATCCCTCGTATTTACAAGCCTATAAGTTTACTTATCTCAGCCTTTGTCCCCTAATGCCACATAAAGTCTTTCAAATGCTATCATCGTAGCATCTGTGATCGCTAAATTAGCCATTGTCCTAGCCAAATTATAAATTTACTTATTCTTCCTTTTTTATTCCTCATTCCTACATATCACCCATTTAACATAGGCTGCCTTCTTAGCTTCCACTTTTTCTTTAACTTCTCCATTCCAAGCACCTCTCTAGTTGTATCTGGAATGCAACTAGTTATCTTCTCCCACATGTTATTTGCCTTTCCACTAATCCTCCAAGCTACCACACCAATAAATACAACTATTTATCTTCTCCTACATGCTATTAGCATGCCTAAAAATCTTCCAAGCCCCCATCACCAACAAATTCTCCCTAAATCCCAAGAGAATACATAGGTCAAGCCACCCCATTTAATCTATTATTGGACATAAATATACCTCTACTTCATACATCGTTTTATCACTAAATCCATCACCAAAAGCTTATATTAGGTAGTGAGGATTTCACTAGGGATAACTTTGCAATCCTTATACAGGCCTCTACCTCTTTACCACCAGAGTAGGTAGTCTATCTAAGTCTTAGACACCATGCTACTGAAGGTAACCATTTGATTTTCCCTCTTTGGTAAGCACGATTTAACTATCACCCTCTCAAAGGCTTAAGCAAAATCCAAAAGAGATGTTCCAATACCATTCCTATCCCTAAAACCAAAGCCCCATTGAACCTCATCAAAATCGAAGTAGCTCAAATATGGCTATTGAAATCTCCATTAACCAAAATCATCAAAAGTGCTTCTTGACCTCCTTGTCTAAACCCACTTGCAGAGCTCATGTCACGACCCAAGGCTAACCCCTGGCACAACAACTATTCTTACGGACACAAGTGACCACAAGCTAACCCATGGGCTGGTACCTGCTGTGAGCATTGAATAATATACTGATAATGAACATGTGCGATAACAATTGAATAAAGCAATAAGGTTCAAATACTAAAAATATGATTAAAATCATAAGTATGAACGTCTGATAACTTACTAAAAAGTATGATCAAACAACTGATAAACTTACTAACTGTCTGAATGACTGAAAACATCTGATATTCTCTGACTGAAGAGTTGATGGGACAGGACCCAACTAACTCCAAGCTGAACTAATTGAAACGAAAGGCGAAAACACTGAAATAATATAACAGGTCCTTAACATATGAGGACTCACCACAACTATTATTGCTGATAAGTTGAACTATCTAAGAGTGGTCAGAAAACTGAGTGTCTCAACTTATGATATAAGACATCATAGCGCGAAGAAAAATATGCGATCAGTACTTGGAAAGTACTGGTATATGAGATGGTTAGCCTGAAATGCATAGGTTCATGTGCATGAAATAATGACTGACTAAATAGCACAAGATAACTGATGCATAACTGCGTGAAAGCTATAAAATCTGAGAATACATGACCAAGCATATAACATGACACTAAAATATTCTGTAAACTAAAATACTAAAATCTTGTAACTAATTAACTGATGAACTGTATGTTATGGTCAAGCAAACCGGAACTAAATACTGAACTGAGACTGTGGGAGGTATCATCTAATCAATATGCCCTAATTTGAGCTAATCGGGGTCCAACCTGTAATCCCAATTGGAAGGGTTTCAGTACCGTACCACGGGTACTAACACTGGCTGTATGGATCCACTAAACTAATGTTGTGAAGAACTAATGAGTCACCCTTATATAGCAGGTGTTCTAATGAGATATGTGTTACCCTCAATTAGTAGGTAAACACTTTATCAACCCTCAACTGGCAGGTTGATATCTCTATCCTACGTTGTCTATGTAGTTCTGGAACTAAGAGACTGCTACTAAAGGTCACACCCTCTACTGGAAGGTGATCCCCATCCCTGGGCTCGCTCGGTGCTAAATCCTACTCCCAACGGAATGACACTGATTACTGGGCTGAATAAAGCATAATTGAGCAAACAACTAATCATAATACTAACTGAATGACAATGCTCATGGTTTATATGAAATTATTTTGAAGATACTGAAATTATGTAAATAGCTAAGTATCGGGTGTTCATAACCCTCCAGCACTGAATGAAAATAACAACAAGGAAATATAAAGCCTTAAAACCATAATAAAGGATCATTGCTTAAAACTCAATATTTAGACATTTCATCAAACACATGAGAATCATGAATTTAAGCATGGGAATGGGTAAGGCATGTGATTGAAAACATCGTTATAATACTAAAACCATGAATTAGTGGTTTAACATGAGGATTTCAAATACTCAAATCTTATAAGGGCTCATTCTATCGAAAAACACTTGTAACATAACTTGTAATAAAAATCAATAACAACTTCATGGAGACAATTCATCATAGACATGTAAAAACTCATAATTTGATACCAAAAGGGATTTCTTGGACTCCATGGGTGAAAAGGGCCCATGGATGAATATCACACACACCTTAAATCCTTAATCTTGAAAGAGAAATACAATCTTAATGTTTTTCTTGAAAGTTCTTGAATTTGGGGAACTTGATTTCTTGATTTTCTTGAAGAGAAAGGAATGAAATTGATGAACTTGGGAGATGATTAGGGTTTGTTTTTGAGAGGAAATAGGGGAATATGGTCAAATAATGCCCTAACTGATGTTTTAATTCGTGTTTTATGAATTGGATTGAGGGGAAAAGACTTAATTTCCCCTCAAAGAATTAAATTTGCAACTGGAATGCGAATAGGAAGCCCATTGTGACATGATGAAGGGCTCATCGCTACACCCACCGTGATGCGCCACAATCGTGGAGAGGTTCTAGAATTGAAATCCAAAAATGATCTAATCCTCGTTCGAAAAATCTAAAACTTCCCTTAGACATACTCCTTATACCCCTGAACATGAATTAACTCAAAAACCAATATCTCGGGGTTGGGAACACTCATTTAAAAATTCTCAAAGTTAAGAGGGCAAAAATAAGACTAAGTCCCCAGCACTTTGTGAAATTTTCAGGATTTAAGCCTCTTATACGTCCAACTAGGTGCTGAACTAAGGTAAGAAAAGTACAGGGTATTACAATATCTTCCCCTTGGAAACATTCATCCTCGAATAAGACTGATTAAGCTGAGAATACTGGGAAAATTTATATCACATACTGGACACACATAATTGAATACATGATTACATGACTGAGTTTGAAACATGATACATGACTGAATATTATGAACTGAACTGATTCCTTGAATACATGCAATGACATGAGACTGTTTATTAGGCTAAGATAGAGATAAGAGAGTCATCTTATGAGTAACCATTGACTCAGGCTGGATCTGGTTTCGTGAAGAAAAGTTGAGAGGTTTTGGACATAAAATCTTGGGGTATTACAACATCTCCCCCTTGGGATTATTCGTCCCCCGAATTATACTGACTTGGCTGAAATGCTAAGGAAAGACTGAGATAATGCATGAAGCACTTATGAACTGAATTATGAATGAATACCTGAATCTGAATCATGATGCATGAACTGAACTGAATTCATAATTTACATGGATATGAACAAACTAGCTCTTGGAATGGCAATATTCATGAAACTTCTGATATTACGACTAGATCGAAAGATGGAAAAACCATAGGAACTTGTCTGTCTGACTGCTAAACTGAATTGTTGGCTATACGAACTAAGTCATACTGAAAGCCTATACTTAACTGGAGTATTTATTCAACACTCTTTCTAAGAAGTTATAATAACAGTAGGAAGTAAAGAACTTGCGCATGATCTGAATAAAATATATGATTAAGGAATCTTAATATGGCTTTCACTCTGTAACATGGAACATAGCTCTATGAAACATAAACTGAAATTGCTAAGCCTTAGACAATACAACTGCTACTCTCAAGAATAGACATACTCCTCAAATACTCCCTCAAATATACATTCTGCATCAACACCGCACTTTACTTGAGGCTACTAAAAATGTTCACATAGGCACTGATAACTCTATCTACTAAAGTATGAACTAAACTGAATTCTCTCACTGTGTTTAAGCCTACTCGAATCTACAACATGCACCCATAACACTATAATACACCGGCATGATATTCAAGCCTATCATCCTAACCACTCATGAACTTCTAGGCAAATAACCCATCAAGGCATCTTTTCCATACTCTCTAATACTTTTATCATTAATAACTTCTATGCGTTATTCTTAAGAAAATCACATACAAAATTTCAACTAGCCATGACATATATCAAAAACTTGGCCTCAATTTAGTCCATACTTATTACCTTAGATCAAACAAGCATACAACAATCATTCCCTAACATAAAATATTTACTCTCTCCCATCTAAATAACTATTGCTTACCACTACTGTTCCATAAGAAGAGGTCACTGATAGGTTAGGGAATGAGGACCTAAAGCATAAAAGAATACTATGCATAACTTTGACACATAACTAAGGCATAAGAAATAAAGTATCCATGACTTGAATTTATTACAGAGATAAAATTGAGGATATACATAACATAATCTGAATTTCACTGATCATTAAGTGAGTAGCATGAGTAATGAAACTGAACATACTGTAAAGCATGGGTACCTGAGTCATAAGCTGCATGACCTGAGTTTGGAGTTCATAAATTCATGGAACATGATTTGTATTGCTAAGAAAATTAGAATTCCTTATACAAGGAACTGAAAGCATACATGATTTTATGAAAAGTGGTACAATAATATGCATACTAGCATCCCTACCAGAATCTGAGAGACTGACTAGGTTACTT
This sequence comes from Capsicum annuum, assembly GCF_002878395.1. Lineage (NCBI taxonomy): Eukaryota > Viridiplantae > Streptophyta > Magnoliopsida > Solanales > Solanaceae > Capsicum > Capsicum annuum. Next base: position 35,432,695 of record NC_061119.1, on the reverse strand, counting down.
TGTACTAAAAAACAAAACTTTGCACTGAGATAAGGATGGGTTGGCAACCATCCTCCCTTACTGCTGTTCCACGACACACTAGCATCACTACTAGAATCTGAGAGACTGACTAGGTTACTTTTTATATCATCTCTCCCTTAGCTTTAAGACATCATTCTAAGTTTGTCATACAATAATATGCATAAATGACAATCTCACCCTGAAAGACTATGCCTGATAATGTAAGACCCACTTCTAATACTTCTTTCTGATATGCAATTCTTAGCTTTCCATAGCCTCAAATTCATAATACAATAACTTAAACACTGACTAACTTATAATCTTCATAAGTACTACCATACCATGAGATAGAATCTTCATGAGTACCACCATACCATGAGTTCACACTATTTAAAATTTCAATACTCCATTCCATTAGATCAACCATCCAAGATTAAAAATTAGCAACTCAAGGGTACTATATAAGTGCGTCCACATCATCATACTTAACTAAATTTCTTGCATACACTATTTCAGGTTTACTGATTCACCTTTCATACAACTAACCCTATGGATGCATCATCTACTAAATTTATCTAACATTATCCCTACTTTACTGCTACTAAACTTCTGGATTCATACTTCTAACTCTAGATCATATGTTGTCATAGAATTCTAAGAAGGGATCTAAAAACACATCTGAGCCCTAAGCACTGAGGTACTACCCCTCCATTCTAAGGTTGGTTCATTAGGAAACTGAAATCGAATGACTCTATTCCTGCAATCAACTGAAGTGATTTTCTAGGATACTATAACCAGGCAATTTTTGTATACCCATCTGGATATAATAGATTTACCCACTTGGGTAGATACTGAGAAAGGATCTGCTAAGGTTTCTAGACTAATATTAAAATTGATAGCTATATAAGGAATCACAAAAGAAAGTAAAGCTCCGGGATCTAATAAAACATAAACATAAAGATAAAAGACCTGTAACACACCCATAACCACATCAGGAGAACTTTGCTAATCATGTCAGGACTGGAGTGCACATAATTTTTTTTGGTATTAACCACTGGGGGCACTAGAAATGGCACCCTACTGAGTCTAGCGCTCTGTCCTAATTGTCATTCCTGAACTTTGGCACTGGTGCACTTGCTGAAGAAGGAGATGTAGCTAAGAATCTTTTGGTGGAACTAGGAATGGTTACTATTCTCTGACCTTAACTTAAAACTACCTGTTCTTGCCCTCTTATTCTCTCTTTATTTATCCCTACGCTTTCCACCTCACTCTATTGAGCATGAACCATAGGCCTAAATAGGACAAAATCCTATTGATCATTCTAAGAAACTACCAAATGAACTAAGGTAGTAAAAGTAGCTCTGAATTCAGTGTGAAAGATGTGCTCATTCAAGGGATCTTCTTGAATAGGCAGAGGTGTAGGCTGGTTCCTATTCATTCTTCCGTTAGTATTTCTGGGAGGCATTTTCTATAACCAAAAGGAAGATTAGTTAAAAAGAGAGTTTTTAAATAGAGCTTATGCTCATTCGCACGACATAAATACTAAAAGAAGGGAAACTTTTCCTAAAATATCTTGTAGCCTCCTATCCATAAGTGTGGCGCACCACATACACATGAACAAGACTCTACTCAATGCGGCTTTCAGGTTCCCTAGGACACTATAAAACCTGGCTCTGATACCAAGTTTTGTAATGACCTGAGGCTACCCCTTGGTCGCCACAATGGTTCTTACGGTTATAAGTGACCACAAGCTAACCTACGGGCTGGTACCTACTGTGAGCACTGAATAATATACTGATAATGAACATATGTGGAAAAACTAAATAAATCCATAAGGTTAAAATACTAAAAATATGATTTAAATCATAAGTCGGAACATCTGATGATATACTAAAAAGAATGATCAAACAACTGATAAACTAACTAACTATCTGAATAACTAAAAACATCTGAAAGCCTCTAACTGATTGAAAAGTTCATGGGACATGACCCAACTAACTCTAAGCAAAACTAACTAAAAAGAAAGCAGAAATAATGAAATAACATAATAGGTCCTCGACATACGATGACTCACAACAACTGTTATTGCTAACAAGATAAACTGTCTAAGTGTGGTTAGGAAACTAAGCATCCGAACCTATGATATAAGACATCATAGTGCGAAGAAATGTATACGAACAGTACTTAGAATATACTGGTATATGAGATAAGTTTAGACTGAAATGTATAGGTTCATGTGCATGAAATAATGATTGACTGAATAACATGAGATAACTGATGCAAAATTGTATGAAAGCTGCAAAATCTAAGAATGCATGACCAAGCATAAACATGATATTGAAGTAGTTTGTAAACTAAAATACTAAAATCTGGTAACTGAATTACTGATGCACTTTATGCTATGGTAAAGCAGACCTGAACTAAATTCTGTACTAAATATTGAACTGAGACTGTGGGAGGTATCATCTAATCGACATACCACAATCTGAGCTAATCGAGGTCCAAACTGTTACTCTAATTGGAAGGGTGCCAGTACTGTACCACGGGTACTAATACTGGCTGTATGGATCCACTAAACTAATATCTTGAAAGACTAATGAGTCACCCTCATCTGGAAGGTGCTCTAATGATATATGTGTTACCCTCAATTAGCAGGTAAACACTTTATCAACCCTTAACTGGAAGGTTGATATCTCTAACCTACGCTGGCTACATAGTTTTAGAACTAAGGGGCTGCTACTAAAGGTTACACCCTCTGCTGGCAGGTGATCCCCCATCCCTGGGTTTGCTCGATGCTAAATCCTACTCCCAACTGAATGATACTAATTACTCGACTGAACTAAGCTTAACTAAGCAAACAACTAATCATGATACTAACTGAATGACAACGCTCATGGTTTATCTAAAATCATTCTAAATATACTGAAATTATGTAAACAACTAAGTATCGGGTGGTCATAACCCTCTAGCACTGAATAAAATAATAATAAGGATATATGAAGCTTTAAAACCATAATAAAATATCATTTCTCAAAATCCAACATTTAGACATTTCATCAAACACATAAGAATCATGAATTTAAGCATGGGAATAGGTAAATCAGGTGATTGAAAACATAGTTACAATACTAAAACCATGAACTAGGGATTTAACATGAGGATTTCAATACTCAAACCATATAAGGGCTGATTCCATCGAAAAACACGTGTAACATAACTTGTAATCAAAATCAATAACAACATCACAGAGATAATTAATCATAAACATGTAAAAACTCATAATTTAATATCACAAAGGATTTCTTGAACTCCATGGGTGAAAAGGGCCCATGGATGAACATCACACATACCTTAAATCCTTAAGCTTGAAAGAGAAACACAATCTTGATACTTGTCTTGAAAGTTCTTGGATTTGGGGAACTTGATTTCTTGGTTTTCTTGAAGAGAAAGGAATGAAATTGATGAACTTGGGGGATGATTAGGGTTTGTTTTTGAGAGGAAATTAGGGAATATGGGAAAATAATTCCCTAACCACCATTTTAATTTGTGTTTTTAGGAATTGGGTTGAGGGGAAAAGACTCAATTTCCCCTCAGAGAATTAAATTCACAACTGGAATGCGAATGGGAATCCCACCGTGATACGCTGAAGGGTTCATCGCTATGCCAATCATGACGTGCCACTATCGTGGTGAGGTTCTGGAATCGAAATCTAAACACGACCCAATCCTCATAAAAAATCCAAAACTTCCCCGAGATATGCTCCTTACACCCCTGAACATGAATTAACCCATAAACCTATATCTCGGGGTCGAGAAGACTTGTTTAAAAATTCTCGAAGTTAAGAGGGAAAAAATAAGACTAAGTCCCCAACACTTAGTGAAATTTCCAGGCTTTGATCCTCATTTACATACAACTAGGAGCTGAACTAAGCTAAGAAAAGTACGGGGTATTACAGCTTAATTGTCATCATCCTTACATTAATCCTCATATCCCCCGCCATGTGCCCCCTAAGGTCCTCATCAATTAAAATTCTTGCTTTTTTCCTATTCTTTGAACTTCCAAAACAACCACAACTTTAATCCATCCACATCCCAAGTCTTGGTACCTACCCATTTAGTCTCCTGGACACACACTATACTAATCTTCCTCTTTTTAAAAATCTTTACTAGTTTTATTTACTTTTTTTTATCAAAGTCCCTATATTCCAAGATCCTACTTGTAACCTAGTTGAATTTGTAACCCTCTTACCACACCTCACCCTCAGTGTCAACCTAAGACATGACCTTACTCTACTATTGATAACCAAAGCCACCAAGGGAAAATCAGTTCAGCAACTTATAATACCAATGACCTCTACAAGACTTGAAGAAACAACAATATGGCAGGTAGGTGTAAGAATAGAGAACTCGAATGTAAGACAGAAAACTAAAAATAGTATATCCAAATTCAAATAATCAAAGAAATAAACAAAGTAGAAATTATAGGTAGAAAAAATAGTGATTAGAGGATACAAATCACCGTGATTTGGGAAAATTTTTCATGCTCACATTGTTGGATTATGGAAAATTAGTGTAGAAATTAATCGCCTGAATCTTGCTGCTTCTATGGATCCGTAAGAGACTCCTAAAAATCTACATGTGGTTCCACCGAATAGGTATTGTTCTGTCGGCTCCACAACAAATTCAACCCCATGAACTATCTAATAAAGAAAGAAGCCTAGGGCGGAGGTACGCCATCAAGTTTTGAGAGAGAAAAATAGAAAGAGAGTTTTAAAAGGTGAAAGGAAAAATACTAATTTACCTTTGTACCGATTGCATTGGGCCAATGATTGTTCGGTCAAACTCACTACTTAAAAAAAATAAAATAAGAACGAGCACGACTTGTTTTTCATAATTTTTTTTAATTTTATTTATAAAAATCCGACCATTTAAAATTGCGAGAAACTAATTAAATTAACCCACAAAAGAATAATTCACTAAAGTTGACCACTTGAGGTTGGTAATATCAAAAAATAAATAGAATAATAATTTTAAAATTCTTTTTAATTTATCTTAAATAAAGTCGACCACATGTGGAAGGTTTTTGCAAATAAAAAAATTAATATTAAATAAAACTGCTCACTCGTGATTTATTTTTGTTTCCCAAAAAAATTAATATAAAATAAATAAATAAAAAACATAAAATTGAATATATTTTTAAAATATATTAAATATTTTTTTAAACATACCATCCACGTGTGGTCAGTTTTATATTTAATAAAAATAAAAATCAATAAATATTACAAAACATACCACTTATGGATGGTTTTTCCAAAAAGAGTTAAGAATACCTACAACTTGTGGTCAGTTCTTGTAAAAAGAAATATTTAAAAGTTCTCTTCATATGTAAGGACCAGGTAACTAGGCATATGTATGTGTACGCTCAGATATGTAGGCATGATGACAGGGGAAAGGAGTGAGATGCTAAGACATAATAACAGGCAGAAGAAAAAGTGTGAATATTGACAAGGGGAGAAAATCAAAGGTTTTTACTATGAAAGACAAAAAGGGACCAAGTATCTGTAGTGTATGATGGAGGAAGCATGATGATAGGGGGAATGTGATGAATGTGCACTGATGCTCAAATTGTATGGTTTGTTTTGTCATTATCAAAAAGGGGGGAAATTTCTATATGTAATTTTAATGATGAGCAGCTAACAGAAGGGGACTAGTTCTCTGGATGTGCAAGATAAAGTACAGCTAGCACGCATCATCTGCACAGTTTTGTTCTCTTATGTAACAAACTTATAGGTGCTATTTTGTACTGATTAATATGTCTGGTCCAATGATCTTTCTGCCTTAATCATCACTCTGCTATAAAACAAAAGAGACACCTCCTCATCAAATAGTTTTTAGCACAATTACAAAGAGTGAAGAGAGGCAGCAACAACCCCATTTCAACACTGCTCAAGTTCCTGGCTTTATTAGTGCTTAAAATTGAAATTTTCTTGAGTGAGTATTGATTTATAACTGAACTAATCTTCTTATAAGAGTAGTTTTTTTCTCTTTGAGAAGAGAAGGATTAGGTAGAGTTGCCTAAGCTTTTTGCTGGTTAGAGTTAACTAGTGTAAAGGGTCCTCGATAGGGTTTCCAAAGATGATCTTGTAATAGAGTTATTACAAGAGAAAGGATCCTAGAGGTAGGCTGAAATCTAGACTATAACCAGGAGGTTGACAAGCGTGGTTTTTACCTTCCTGGGTTTCCACGTTAAATCTTGTGTTTTTTTCTTCCTGAACTACCTTTGTTTTCTAGCACCTCAAAGTTTCTTTACTGTTTCATCATTTGTGATTGACTTTAAGGGACCTAGTCCCTCACTGTGTGGTGCACTCCCAATGGTCTTTACAATTTGTATTAGATTGGGTTCACTCTAAAAGGTTCATACCTAGAGTGTTCTGGTCATCATGGCTACTATAATTGAATGAGGGGTGGAAGGAAAAGAAGCAAAAGGGGAGCGATTCCTGACTATGAAAACTCTAGAATCTTATCCAGGCGAAGAAGACACTGATGTTGCAGTTTTGGCAACAAGAATTATTCGAGCAATAAAAAGGGGAGGTCAGCTAGGAAAAAGAAATGAAAAGTTGAAGGTTATCACAAAGGTGATAGATCTGAAGCATTCATGAGAAATTACCAAATACAATTGGATGATCAAAATCCTCAAAAATCTAGAAGAAAGAATTTAGATAGCTATATAATAAAGAAAGTGTTGGCTGTATGGGAAGACTCCTCAGATAAATCTGACAGAGACAAAGAGTATTGAGATGGTTTCATGTTGAAACATGGTACGAAAAAAAACTAATCTCAGGTTTCAGTTGCTCTCTTATGGCAAACACAAGAGATAAAAAAGAAAGGGAGGTAAAACTTTTTTACATTAGGGAGAGTACATAACTCCACTGCTAGGAAGATAAAAAGGCTTTCTAGGAAGAGAAGGCCTTAGCAAGAGGCTAGAGCATGGATTATTCAAGACAACCTGATAAAATATATGAAATTATGGTTCTTCCAAAACTTAGCTATATTCAGGAGACAGGTATCCATGATAAAGTAGGAGCTTATTAATCTAACTTATTACCATACCCTTGCAGGTATACACTCATGAGAACAACTTAGAAAGAGAACAGTTAAAGCCAACACATGTGTAGAATTCAATCAAAAAGGGCGAGGGATCTGGTCCCATCACTAAGGTTAGTACCTATACAAGAAGCTTAAAATAGTCATAAAATACTGTCTAAAAAAGCCATATATGTTCTCTCCTCTAAAGTGTCAATTTTTGTGCAAAATAATGAGCCACAACATTTTAGGTTTAAATATGTCAAATCAAATGGAACATTTTTTAAGGACATTGGTCTCCTCTTAAAATTTTGAGGATAGACCTTCTTATCATTATTATTCAACTAGTCAAAATCATCCTACAAAATCTATGAATTTTCTCTAAACCTAAACTAACCCAGCTCATCTTTGTCTGTTAAAACCAAATCAAACATTCTGATTCTTCAGAATTTGAAACTATGGAAAACATCATCTAAAATCCCCAACAACAAACTGAATCTTCCTTAGAATGTCCATAACCTACAATTGAGTCAGTCTTCATTGAATACTCCTTAACCTCAGAAGCCTATGCTAAGCCAATCATGATAATAAATCTACAACAAGGATTTGGATTACCAATAGAGCAAGAAACATCTCAACCTAAAACTCCCTCTTCTTCAAGAAATTCAAAATTGCCTGAAAACTTTCTAATTTCTAAGTCATCAGTAAAATCCAAAAATGCTTAACCTTCTAAAACATAGCACCTGACTCTCCTACACCCTTAGATTCAAATCCTATTTTTTCCCTATTATTTAGTGAATAAATTTTAGTAAAAAAGGTTGATTTTTTCTCAAATGAAAATTAGGTAGTCAAGAATCTACTCCTACTTGCATACAACACCAAGGAAAGCTCTGTAAATAGAGAAGAATAGAAAGTGGGTGATAAGGATAAAGGGAATGAGGGAAAAGATATGTTGTTACCACCACATGAATAAGACTAGGATAAAGTAACTCTAACATGGTCGGTAAAGAAACTAAGAGGAAGTATTGGCAAGGAGAAAGAGATAAACTCGGAGGTAAAGGTGACTAGAACCTATTCTACAAGAGGCTTTGAAAAGAAAATGTTGGAAGATGCCATGAAGCCCAACAAAGCTTCTACCATCAGAAGAAGAAGGCTCAAGAAATGTATTACGTTAGAGGAGATTAAAAATATGGAAGTTATAGAGGTTGAAAGGGGGGTATAGATTCACAAACTACTGTGGGAAATAAGAAAGAAAGATAAGGTTGCTAAAAGGACTAGGTTCTCTCATTTAATGACTGGTGGTTCTCCTGGAATGAGACAAAAACATATAGTTGTTCAAGAAAGGTTCGGTAAATAAATAGAGAAGTTAAGGATCATGTTGGCTACCAAAGATGATGAATTAGTGCATCTGAAGTTACAGAATCAGAAGTTGTCCTCTGGGAGCCTAGGTACCACTGAGGAGCTTGCAGCTGAAAATGCAAAACTCCAGGTACAAGTGGTAGAACGAACTGATGAAGTTCAAGGATTGAATGATAAATTAAGAATCCTTAAAAAATATTTATTGGATGCCCACAATGCTGAAAATACAAGAATGGAGATGCTACTTAAGTCTCTTTCCCCCAAACCTGCCTCTACCTTAGTCCTATTATCCATGTCCTCAAAATTATTCTAGTGTTAGTTTCATATCTTAATCTTGTATTGGCTTTTGAAGACAATTATTTTTGCATTATTTTGGTATGATTGTATTGGTACTACTCTCTGGTTATGAGTGAACGAATTCTACTTGTGAACTTCATTTGTTTCGTTCACTTAAAGCTATTCCACATATTAGTCTTGCCCCAGTGTTCATGAGTTAATTAGCTTGAACTTGTCATTACTTATTGTTTACTACTACTCCTTTTTAATGATGCCAAAAGGGGTAATGACTTTATATGTAAGGACCAAGTGACCAAGCATATGTGTGTGTGCACTCAGTTATGTAGGCATGATGACGGGGGGAAGGAATGAGATGCTAAGGCATAGTTACAGGGAGAAGAAAAAGTTTTTTATGTTGACAGGGGAAGAAATCAAAGGTTCTTTCTGTGAAAGACAACAAGGTACCAGGTCCCTATGTTGAATAATGGAGAAAGCATGATGATAGGGGGAACATTCATCTTTAGGTGGTAATCACTCTGATTAAATGTGAAGAATGTGCACTAATTCTAAAATTGTATGGTTTGATTTTTCATTATCAAAAAGGGGGAAATTTCTATATGTAGTTTTGATGATGAGCAGCTAAGCTGCAAGGGACCAGGTCCCTGGACGTGTAAGGTACAATACAGCTGGCATGCGTCATCTGCACAGTTTTGTCCTCTTGTGTAAAAAACTTGTAGGTGCTATTTTGTACTGATTTAGACAGCTATTCCAATGATCTTTTAGACCTAATCATCCCTCAACTATAAAAGAAAAGAGATGCCTCTTTATTAAATGATTTCTTGCTCAATTAAAGAGAGTGAACAGAGGCAGCAAACCCCCATTCCAATACTGCTCAAGTTCCAAGCTTTATGAGTGCTTAAAATTGAAATTGTTATTAAGTAATAATGATTTATAACTAAACTACTTATCTTATAAGAGTATTGTTTTTCTCTTTGAGTAGAGAGCACTTAGGTAGAGTTACATGAGTTTTTGGTTGGTTAAAGTTAACCAGTGTAACTTGGTAGAGTTACCAAGATGAGCTTGTAGTAGAGTTATTACAAGTGAAAGGAACCTAGAGTTTAGTTAAAATCTAGACTATAATAAGGAGGTTGATTATAGTAGATTTCTTTGGTTCTTGTGAAGGCAAATTGTGGTTTTCCCCTTCCTGGGTTTCCATGTTAAATCTTGTGTTTTACCTTCTTGCATTGCTTTTGTTTCAAACACCTCATAGTTTCTTTATTGTTTCATTGTGTGTGATTGACTTTGAGGGACCTGGTCCCTCACTGTATGGTGCAACCCCTAAGGGTCTCTACAAAAATATTGAAAAATATTAAGTATATTAAATAAAATAAATAACTTAACAAAAAGCACAATCTTTATTTTTTTTACATTGTAGTAAATAAATATATTAGCCATCTAATATATATATATATATATATATATATATATATATATATATGTACATGCATTTCTCGTGTAGTTATTTACTTAGCAGTCAAAAGATAACTAAATATATCCAAGTATATTGAATAATTTGTTGATATCATACGATCAAGGTGATAACATACTATTGAAGTTATAATATTGTAAACTAAATTAACCGATAATTCATTAGAGTATATATGAAATACATGTATTACGCGGGAATATACTCATGTATGTGATGTATATTGTATGTATTAGAAGCTAATAGACGATGGAGTGTGTGTATGTATATATATACATATATCTCGTGTATTGATATACGTAGTAGTCAAGAGCTAATTGAATCTATCCAATTTTATTGAATACGTTGATATCATATGATAGAGGTAATAATATATTAGATTTATAATAATGTAAGCTAATATAAACTGATAATCCTTTGAATTATATGTAATATGTTGTATTATGAGATAATATATATACTCGTGTATGTGATTGAGTATAGTGCGTATTCAAAAATTGATTGTCAATAGAGTATGTATATATACGTATATCTCATGTATTGATGTACGTAGTAGTCAACGCTAGCTAACTGTATCTATCCAAATTTATTACATATGTTGATATCATAAGATCGAGGTAATAATATAATGTTGGAGTTATAATAATGGGAGCTAATATTGATCGATAATTTTTGCGTCTTACCGCACACGCAAGTGCTACGATCATGCTAGTAATATAGTGGCCCATTCAAGCCAAATATCAATCTCACAGGGCTTAACATTTATCAAGCAATCTAATTCTGAAGTTCCTAATGATATTAAATAAGTTCATGCGTAACCAATTAAGAGTTAAAGTTTTGTTGATTATAAACCAAATATAATAATAACAATGATATGAAGTTCAAATTATAAGCAATATGTGGAGAGTTCCAGGGTTGACTCATTTACTTCACATTAATGCATAACTATGGTTTTTAACCGGTGTTTATGTTTGTCATGATTAATGATTTATGGGGATAATATTATAACTTATTAATGGTCATCTGCTAAGTCGTCTATCCAAATTAATCTCACAACTGCACGTTGAGCGGGGATGTGAGTCTTTAATTCAAATACATTAAGCTATCTTCTCATTTTATTAACAAAGTGGGATATTTAGGTATACATCTATCCTAACCGCAAATCATACTTTAACTATTAGTTTCTAATGATTAAAGACGTGATCCACTAAAACACCCTGAGTTTTGACCCTTCGAAATTCCTAAGGTTTGAACTCTCGAGGGACCATACGACTCAAGCATGCAAGTTGTATGTTGTGATAATGACCTAGGAGCCCAAGTCGTATTATAAATAGTGTGTTCTACATCATCTTCTATCCAAGGTAAGACAAGATATCATAATAGTCATATGTGCATGATATGAGAAGTATAGTGTCAAACTGTATGTTGTCCAGTGTCTAATCTTGATGTTCTACCTAGGGTACAGTTTGAGGGTACTAGTCATATAGTAGGATACAATTTTAGATAAGGATTTGTATGTTGGTCAGAATATGGTGTCCAATATTCTGATCAAGGTACGAGTGGAAGGTACCACTCGTATGATGTGGGTACGAGTGAGCGGTCCAAAACTATATCCACCTATGGGAATTTTTGCAGTTTAAGCTGGGGGTATTCTGGACATTTCCCCTTTTAACTTATTTTGACCCCACAACTTAAGAAACTATTGGGACTTTATTTACTCTATTATTCTCAATTAAACACACTCTTAAATCTCTTTCAAGCTCTTGGTTCAAGAAAGGCTAGAGTTTTTTTCAAGATGGTCAATTAAGGCTTTCAAGGGTTGTTTCTCCTTGTCTTCCTTGTTTTATAAGGCATGTTACTCCTCCCTCATTATTTGTTCAACTAAAATCATATCTTAATGAATGGATTTCATGGTAATATTGTGGTATTATTGGGTTTTGAAATATATGTTTGGGGGGTTTTGTTGTTTATGGTTTGATATTGTTTTCCCATGTTTTAATTATGGTTTTCATGTTATATATATGGTTTTGAACATGTTATAGCATGGTAATGGTCAATTGATACTTGGTTTTGATTTTGGAAACTATATGCCCTCAATATGTTTGTTAAAATGCCTATGAGAATGATTTTGACACATAGTTTGACTATTATTGAAAACTTTGCATTGCACAATATGGTAATGGAACCCAAATTGGTTTGATTGGTTTTAAATTTTTTGAAAAGGCCTTAGTATACATGTCTTTGGTTTAATTGGAAATCTTGTGGGGTACATGGGAATCCCTTGAGTATTGCTGTAAGACCCCGCAAAGTCCTAGTCATTTCAATGGCATTATTTTCGATCCTTAAGACCTTAGATTGTCAATTTTTAAATTCATTCATCATCAGGGATATCAATAGGTCATCTTGGGTGATTTTTTGAATTTTTAGACATCGTTTGAGTCATTTTTTGATGACTAAAATTGCAAGCCAATGCGATCTTGACTCGTCGCGTTGGCTATCACGTTGTACCCATCAACCCGATGCATCGGTGATCGCGTCGATCTTATCGACGCGGCGTGTCACCTATTGCATCACTAGGCTAGTTTTTCTCATTAACTTACAAGTTTTCAAGGGAATTTAGGTCCTTTTTCCCTCACCCAATACAGCCAAAACACAAAATTAAGCTCCCTAAAGGGCAAAATACATTTATTCTTCACAAATCCTCTCAAGAACAAAACCCTAGGTTCATCAAGTTCAAGTTCAGGTTCCAAGAAATCCCCAACAATCTTCATGAAACCAACAATCAAGATATGTTAGGTGTTCATCCTTGGGTTTTCTTCCACCCTTGGAGTTCAAGAACCCTTTTTAAAAGTACAAGTTAATAGATTCATGATTTACATTAGCAAATTTGGTTGTATTCATGTTTGTGTTGTTGTATGGGTTTCAATCCAAGATTTAATTGTAAGTTTCATGAAAATAAGATAGAATGTGTGTTGATTGATGTAATTCCCATGTCAAAACCCTTGAAAATGCAAGTTAAAGTGTAGTCATGATGCTTATGTGTTGCTCATTATCATGTGCGTTAATTATGCTCCCCAAGTGTTTGATAGAATGTCCATGTGAATTGAATAGTGTAATCATGACATGTTTGCATGTGTTCTCATTCATGTACAAGTTCATGACATCCAAGTGTTTGACAAAATATCACAGTGATTGAATTGTGAACAATTGACTATTGCTATGTTTTCAAGATTTGCTATATTTTATTATTGATACTATCGAGTCCTGGGGGTATTTATTACCCAAAATCTAGTTGTTTACTAAGTTACAGTAGTTATAGAATAATCCCAGTAAAGGTCAAGAACAGTAGTACTCCGTCAGTTAACAAAACTCAGTGAAGTCAATCCAATTCGGTTAGTCAACATGATCAGTATCAGTTCAGTCAAGCCTAGTACAGTCTAGAAGTTAGTTCAGTATCAATTCAGTTGGGAGTAGGATTCAACACTGAGAGAACCCAGGGATGGGGGCATTCTTTCTAGCAGAGGGTTTGACCCTTAGTAGCAGTCCCTACATTATAGAATTATGTAGCCAGCATAGGGTAAGTCGTCCTCATACCAGACTAGGATTGACGCAATCATATATATAAATTTCATGAGTCTTCCTACCATATTAGGGTTGACCCAGCATTGTTAGTATTATGTGGCAAGGTGCTAACACCCTTCTAACTAGGGTCACAGGTTGGACTCCAAATAAGACTCCAAATTAGTCTATATCGGGGTACGTCGGTTAGATGAACACTCCCACAGTTACAGTTTCAGTCTCAGTATTCAGTCAAGAACTCAGTCACTTTTATAGAGCCATGGCTATCTGTTATCAGTTACTCAGCCATTAGAATTCAGTACTCAGCTTTAGTACAATCTCATATACATGATGTATACCGATATGCGCAGTATAGCATGTTTAGTATATTCAGTAGTTAGAGTTTTGCATGTACTCTCATCCAGTTACTTTATGATGTTCATTCAGTTAGTTATCATCTCATGCATATGAACCCATGTATATCATACTTACCTCACTTAGCATACCAGTACATTTGACATACTAATGCATACTCTCTTTTGCACTATAATGTCTCATATCATAGGTTTGGACGCTCAGGTTCCTGACTGTACTTAGCAGCTCAGGTTATCAGCAATAGATATAGTAGTGAGTCCTCATATTTTGAGGATAGAGTTTATTTATTTCAGTATTTTAAGAGTTCAGTAGTTAGTTCAGTCAGAGTTAGTTTGGGATTTGTCCCACCAACCCCATATTCAGATAGTTAGAGGCTTTCGGACTAGAATTGTCAATTATTTAGTTTTCATATATTATTATTAGTTATACTAGTATTATTTTAGTATTTTGAGAACCTTATGGCTTTTTTATATTTCTTCCACTTATATGTATTTCAGTATTATATTCAGTCCTCACAGTAGGTACCATTCATGGGTTAGCTTGTGGTCTTTTGGGGTCGTAAGCACCGTGTGACGTCTAGAGTGTGATCTCAACGCGTTACAGTTAGATAATGACATTGCTTGCAAGATATAATCTAAATTACATTACCACTTCATAATTCCTTAATAATAAACTATTGGAATTGGTGGTTTGGTTATGTGCTAAAGGTTTTAATTGGGTGATAATGGCGGGTTGTGATAGCTAACTGTAAAGGTGTGAGTTCAATGGATGAACATTGAAAACTCATGTTTATTGACATGAGTGTTGGTCATGGAAACCATATACTTGTGGGGTAAATGGGAATTCCCTAAGTTTATAACTGTATATATGTATCATAGAGGGCGAAGGGCACACGAAATCCTCAGCCCTTATATATCTTCGATTCATACGGCTACATATACTAGGGCTCGTTCAGGGGGTAATAATGGACCCATATAGCCCGTGGGTGGTTTTAGGATGGTTAAGATACACAGTCCAGGTTAAGGTTTTAAATGCATGCTAAACCTGATTCTCTTTTCGGCATGGTATATATGTATGTATGTGATTGCACATGATTATTTACTTTTGTTTTTTAATAATGGCATTACTTTATCCTTACTCCTAAGTACATGCTAGAGTTCACTCGCTAACCCACCTTCGGCCTTTGTATCCCCATGCGATGCAAGAACCGTCCATACTACTCTTCCTACTCATTGATCTTGGATTCAGGGATAGCTTTGTGTCAGATTGAAGTGGTGAGATTCCATACTCTGGAAGACTCCATTTCATGCTTGGACTTCTTTACTTTACCTTTTTTTATTGGATATTGGTTTTGGCTATGGTCAGGGGAATATCCCTATCGGATGTTCTTTGTTTTCAGATAGAGGCTTTGTGTGACTACTGTGGTCATGGGAGGTATTGGTATTAGTGTCATCCTTGGCATTGGTATTGGTATTTGGGTTAACGTCGGTTGGATATTTGATTGGATTGTTGGTTGGTGATGGTTATGGATTCTATTATTGTCATTGAGTATTAATTATTCTATCTTGTTATATCTTCAGAATTTATCTAACATAGGGTGCAGGGTAGTTATGGTTGGGCATTGGGGGTGGTCTTTATTTCCAGTTAAGCTTGAGGAACCCAACACGACTAGGCCCTGGTTCGGGTCGTATCATCTACTCTCCTTACTTTTTTTATTTCGTCCCTCCACTCTATGGTCAATTTGTTTTGGGACTAATATTTCTCATAAATTTCATGATGATTTAGAATAGTACACACATGCAAGAATAATCACATTCTTGATAAATATATAAACCAACAATAAAACCATAATTACACAATCATGTCTGTAGACTCAACTCTAGAATGAGGGTGTGTAGCCGCTCATAGTCTTACAAAGAATCACAAGAATGGAATTCATAAGTAAAAACTACAAGATAAATAATGTAATAAAGAAAACCCTATTTGGAGCCTCCCTCATGTGTTTTATCTCCCCAAAGTCGCCCAAGGTATTTAGAATGGAAGCAAAGTGTCCTATTTAAGTGTAGGATGAGTTTTGTCCAAAAAATAACACAAGGTCATGGCACGCTCTTATCGCGGAGGTCAATGGGCATGCCACACTCTTATCATGCATGCACACTGTTTTGTGCCATTGAATATTATGTACAAAGGTATGGCACACTCTTATCATGGAGGACAGGGAGTGTGGCATGCTCTTGTGCTTAAATTTCCAATTCTCCACTATGGTGTAGTCTCTTCACTTTACTTCATGTCTCATGCATTGTAGATGCATTTCCAACTCTTCTAAATCTCATTTTACTTCCCGATATTGCTCCTAAAAACATTAGTGGACTCCTACAACATCATATAACAAGCATTTGCTTATACAACACAAAAGTGTTTATCAAAGTACACTAGAACAAGCATAGCTTAGGCTAGCACCTCTAGTTTTCTTGTCTATATTTTATTCGATCATTTTGATTCTTAAATTGTTTCGAATGCACCTTAAACACTCTAAACGTGTTATTCAATGCATAAATGCACAATTACACTCTTAATTACTCATTAATCACATCAAGAAGTCCTCAAAATAAGATAAACACCCATAGATATTGGCACTTAAGTGTCTAAATATGCTAAGATCACCACCCCACACTTAAAGACTTGTTCATCCTTAAAAAACTATTTACGCTACGCATGATCAAGGAAGAATCTAACATTACTATATGAACTAAGACACTCACTCTAGCATTAGAATGACTACATGAATGGAAAGTTCCAAATTAAGCATGTCATATTACAATTGAAAACTCATGAATGCTCCTTCAAAACTTCCTAACCTTAAGAATTGATTTTTGCAAGTTGTCAATCTCATACATATTACTCAACAAAGAGATCATACAAGTCACCTAACCATCATCAAACATGTTCCCCTACTACAAGAGAGTCATCCAGAATCACTCAGTAATATGCAATTTATAACAAGAATGGGTGTAAGAATCAATTTTTTCTTACTCTCACAAAGAATTCACATGTCACATAAGATGAACCATAAGCTTGCCTTAGTGTGGTACTCTTAATATCAGAACATCAAGGCTCAAGATCAAGTAGGACTTTGATGGTTGTAATGAAACTTAAGAGACAAGTAGGAAATATTCTAGCCAGTAATGATGACTATCTTCCCTAAGCGTTTTAATGCATCACACTTAACATTGAACTCCTCTCTATTCAACCAAATTTTTCACCATTTTTTTATCTTTCCACTACTCTTTTGTTTTACCCCATCTATTTAATCTAGTTCACACATATTATGTAGGAAGTATTTGCTATCAATACATGATTCACTTTTGATTAATTTTTCTTTTTATTACATTTCTCCCACAACGTAACTTTTTAACTCATCAATAACTATTATTTTGGGGATTCACCTTCACTTTTCCTTACTCTCCTTAAAATCTCAATCTTTTAACTAAAGTGCATAGGATCTTGGGATTAACGTATGGTCAATTGAAAAAAAAATTGATAAGCTACATATGAGGATATAAAAGAATAGGCTAGGGGTAGATAAAGAAGGTATAAATGTGGCTATCAAGGAAATACCTATTCTTTGTTTCCCTTTGCAAACACACCAGACAAGTTCTGGACATCATAATGAAGTATGAAATGTAACAAAAACCTCTCTCACATAGGGCACATGGATAAATAGAGAAGGATCTCTATAGACTCTCAACCAAGTAATAGAAAGAATTCAAAATTAAGCCAACATCGCATAATAGTCATATAAATGAGCCTAGGAGTCTCAAAAATAGTCATTCAACTTATTCCACATGCTTTCACATTCAACACCAACTTGCATCACGTAATCATACATAGCACTTAGAAAGAGCACCTTAATTATTCGTAATGACAAAAAAATTAAAATTACTCCTACAAAATAAAAAAAGGATACTAGGTTCAAAGGGCTCCTCCTTGAAAAATAATTGAAAATAAAAATAAGGGGGGAAGGGGTGAAGTGTGCTCCTGCGAGAAAGACACCAACCAAAACTAATAAGAAAAAAAGGTAAAATCTTTTTTTAATTTTTGAAAATTTAGTCAAAAGATATAAAATAAATTAAAAAATAGAAATCATATATCAACACTTCACCCTAAACAATCGAAAGATCCCTGACCCATCACTTAAAATTACTCCTATAAGATCAAAGTGGAATACTGAGTTCAAAGGGCTATCCTCAAAAAAGAATCAAAAATAAAAACGAAAGAGTGGGTGAAGTGTGCACCTACTGGAAAAACACCAAAAAACTAACAAGAAACAAATGTAAAATCTTTTTATAATTTTCTTTAAATATAGTCAAAACAATAAAATAAATAAAAACGGAAATTTATAGCACCATTTCAACATAAACAATCATAATATCCCCCACCCCACACTTAAAATCAAACTTTGTCCCCAAAGTACAAATAAAAGCAATGACAAAAATACTTCTTGAGGCCTCTAGGCCTAGCTAGTAGCATCATGACTATCAACAGGGTCGGGAGGACCTCACACTCAGTTTCTGCCAAGCTCCTTAGCTTAGATCTCCGATACTCAGACTTTCCTTACCCTTGTTAACTCAAAAAAACACCAATGATACCAAAGAAAAACTAAAAAAAAAAAAGTAAAAATAATTATTTTAACTTGGGTTGTCTCCCACAAAACACTTGATTTATTATCATGGTACGACTCAAACTCACAACGCTTATCTACAGTCTCTCATCCTCTTCCTCCTACTCAGAGCCTTTCTTTTTTTTTTTAACCTTTTGAGTGCCTACTCTCAAGGTCTGCATCTCTTTCTATGTTTTTCCTTACAGGCTTCTCTTTACATTTCTTAATTTTTGGCATAATAATTGATCTAGGCAACTCCAGGAGAGTGTCCGAAGAGGTCATTGGATATTTACACTCCTCCACCCATAATTATCCACTTCCATAGCTATTATCATGCACTAATATTTGTAGTGTGATGGTGTGTTAATTTATTTGTACACTCTGAAGACCACCTCTTCATCATTCAATCTCATTTTTAGAGTACCCTCTCTCACATTTATCAGTGCTCCTCTCATTTTTGAGAATGGAAGTCCTAATATGATTGGCACTCTATTATTTGCATCATATTCAAGAATAATAAAATTAGTAGGAATAATAAACTTACCAACCTTAATAAGAACATTCTCTATCATTCCTCGGCAACTGCTCTTGTTCTATCAGCCAGTTGGAGCACCAATGAATATAGCCTCAATTTTCCTAACCCAAGAGTGTTAAATATTGAAAGGGACATCAAGTTGATGTTTTTACTTAAATCACTCAAAGCATGAACTACATCACTGTCACCAATTTGTATAGAGAAAGTGAAACTCCCAAGGTCCTTGAGTTCTTGGGCATCTTGCTCATTACTACTGTTCTGCACTCCTCAGTAATTTCTACCATCTCAATGCCACCGAGCTTTTTTTTATTTTCATTGTATCTTTCAAGTACTTAGTGTTGTCTGAACGTGTCAAAGAACTTCATAAAACACGCATCCTCTTTAGCCATTTAAAGCTTCTAAGGAAATGGTGGTGCTGGTCTCTCTAGTGTATACTCAGTTGTCTTGGCTTTTGGGTACTCAGGATTCCCTAAATTTTTAGTCTTTTTGTCTTTCACTTTACTATCATTAGCTTATTATAAGACTAACTCTACCTATACCTCTTGATTTTTCTTTGGCGGTCTATTAATCAAGTCTCTACCACTCCAAAGGATGATTTCCATTACTTTCTTTGGATTTTCTTTATCATAAAGCAAACCCCTTTGAGGTCTTGTGTTCTGTGTCTGATTTAAATGCCCCAACTATGTAAACATATTCTTCTGAGCTAGTTGCTGATTTTTTAATTTCTACAACCATTTGTTCCTTGTTGGACAGGATCTTTTTCAATGTAATTTCAATATTGTTGTCTTGAGTATTATCCAAAATGCTCTACTACTTCTAAAACTGTTGATTTGGATCCTGATTATTGCCCCTGAGTAATTAGACTGATTATGCCAACTATAGTTTTAGGCATTACCATAGTTTATATTTATCTTTGATGTGTTGCCAACAAAATTAACGAACTCTGGAGTGTGAACCTAGCATTAAGCATCAGTGATATCTAAATCCGCCTATACAAGAGGTGGTGAAGAAAGAGATCATTAATTGGTTAGATACTGGTGTAGTTTATCCTATTACCTACAATAAGTGGGTGAGTCTGGTTCAAGGGTTGAATAACTGAATGAGAAAAATGAGTCACTTCCCATAAGACCATTTACAAAATGGAGAGTTTGTATCTATTATCAGAAGCTGAATATTCGGATATAGAAGGATCACTTTTTTATGACATTTATGGACCAGATATTAGACCGTCTTGCAAGAAGAGGATGGTATTGTTTTCTTGATAGTGATTTGGGATATAATTATAGTTCTATTTTTCTTGAGAATCAAGAGAAAACCACTTTCACTTATTGATATGCACATTTACATTCAAGAGGATTCCTTTCAGACTTTGTAATGCTCCCGCCAAATTTTAGTATTATATGATGTCTATCTTTTCTGATATGATGTAGGATACTATAGAGGTCTTTATGGATGATTTATCAATTATGGGTGACTCATTTGAAGACTATTTGGCTCACCTGGCTAATGTAGTTGAGAGATGTGAGGTGGTTTTGAATTAGGAGAAGTGTCATTTCATGGTTAAATATGGGATAGTTCTTGGGCACAAGATTACAAAGAAGGGGATAAAGGTCTACAGGGCTAAAATTGAGGTGATTGAAAAATTTCCTCCAACAATTTTTATGAAATGAATTCAAAGTTTCTTAAGTCATGTAGGGTTTTATAAGTAGTTTAACAAGGAATTTTCTAAGATTGCAAATCCACTATACGAGTTATTAGAGAAGAAGGTGAAGTTTATGCTTGATGATACTTGTCTCAAGGCCTTTAAATGCTTAAATGAGAGGTTGATTTCTACTTCGATCATTGTGTCTCCAAATTAGACCCTTCTATTTAAGGTGATGTTTGATTCCAGTGGTTTGGCCTTAAGCGTTTTCCTAGGCCAAAGATGTGAGAATATACCTCATCCTATCTATTATGCCAGCAAAGCACTCAACCTCACACAAAAAATTATGCGATTACTAAACAGGATTTGCTTGAGGTAGTGTTTGCTTTTGAGAAGTTTTGGTCCTATTTGATTGGGATCAAATTCATTGTACACACTAACCATACCGTTCTTAGGTACCTTATGGTAAATAAGAATACTTAGCCTAGATTGATACAACTGGTACTATTGCTGCAATAGATTGACTTTGAGGTTAAGGACCATAAGGGCATAGAAAATTAGTTTGTAGACCATCTATTCCACCTAGAAGATAAGGTGATTCTTAAATTAAGGGATGAGCTTGAGATTGATGGTACTTTTCCAAATAAGCGGGTTTTGTTAGCAACACAAGACTTAATCCCTTGGTTTCCTGATTTTCCAATTATTTAGCAAGTGATCTCATGTTAATGATTTACGCATGAGGTATGAAATTTTATTCTAGGATAAGCCTTACTTATTTTGGATGAGTGTGGATAGGGTGATTTGGAGGTGTATTTTCAAAGTTAGATGATGAGCATTCTTGATTCCTGTCATTTATCTCCAATTGGGGGACACCATGGTGGTACTCGTATGACCCAAAATATTCTGCAGTGTGGTTATAAAGATTCACATAATTATGCTCAGGCCTACGACCAATGTAAGTGGTAAGGAAATATCTCACAGAAGCATGAGCTCCCCATGACACCTATTTTTGAGATATAGTTGTTTAATGTATGGAGAGTTGATATCATGGGTCCATTTGTCAGCTTACATGGCATGAAATATATTTTAGTCCCAGTCGAATATATATCAAAGTGGGTGGAAACAGTTGTGCTTCCCAATAGTGAGGGTCAAAGAATCACAATATTTTTTAAGAAGAAAATTTGCTATTGATTTGGTACTCCATATGCTATCATTAGTGATGGTGGGTCCCATTTCTAAAATTGTCTATTAAACGCCCTACTTAAGAAATATAGTGTGAAAAATAAGGTGGCAACACCTTACTATCCGTAGGAAAGAGGGTAGGTTCAGGTCTCTAATCGTGAGATCAACTCTATTTTGTTGGAGAATATGAATGCCAACCAGACTAATTGATCGATAAACCTAGATGATGCACTTTGGGCCTACCAGAAATTTTATAAAACTTCTATAGGTGCTTCTTTTTATCTGCTTGTGTACGGAGAGGCATGCCACTTGCCAGTCAAACTTGAGCATAAGGTACTATGGGTGTTAAAGAAGCTAAATTTTGAGTGAAGTGATGTCGCACACTTGAGAACGGACAATGTGAATGAGTTAGATGAATTCTACTTCTATGCTTATGAAAGTTTAACCTTGTATAAGGAGAAAATGATCTTATACACAACAAGAAGTTGAGAAAAAGGTATTCTAGCCCAGTGATATGGTATTGTTTTATAATTCGAGACTTTGCCTGTTTCCAAGCAAGTTGAAGTCTAGGTGGTCTGGACCATTCACCGTGGTTATAGTATTTCAAGATGATAAAATTGATCTTATATGAGATGGCGATGCTCCATTCAAGGAGAATGGGCACCGTATTAAGCATTATATGGGAAGCATAGATGAATTGAAAGTATGTGAGGATGTTAACCTTGGTGAAGTTTGAGTAGCCAAGGGAGCTGAGTTATGCTACGATGTTAAATCACGCGCTACATGGGAGAAAACCCATGGGATTGTTAGTGAAGTTTGAATACCCAACATAGACACATCGTGTCACGATGTAAAATCAAGTGTGCATGGAAGGCAACCTATATTTTGTACTTAATTTAGTTATAGGGCAATCTGCGTGCTCCAATGTGCAGGACTGAACTATACAGGAAAAGTATCAGGAAGTCTGGTGCCTAGATCCTAAAAAGGGACTCTAAGAATCATAGGGACACCCTTCGACTCTTCAACAAATTTATCAAGGAGAGAAAATCTAAGGAAATGATGCAAGTGGTCTATAGAGTACCAACAACTCTTAAAATGAGTCATCGTTTGTGACTATGACTTGTCACCCTGAGTCATAAGTCCAGAGATTTAAGTAAGGCTTTACACTAAACGGGGGGAGATAATAACTCATAGCCACTGACTATGAGTCATTTCTAAGAGCCATGTCCAGGGCTAAAGTTGCGGGCTTAATAGGTTGACCCAACCCAAATCGCATGGAATAAAAGAAAAAATCGACCTCCAAATGATTCCTTCTCCTTTTTGAATCTATGTAACTCCCTCCATCTCCCATAACCACCTATCCCACTACAAATACACTTCCCATATCCTTAAATCATCCCATATAGATTTATCACTACTTCCAAAGAAATTGAAATTCTAATCTTATTAAGAACAAGGCTAAGTAAAGCAAAGCATCCAAGCACTTTTCTCTATTCAAAGTAATTATACTAATCTTCTTTGCTAAATCTTAAGAATATTATGTTACTTTAGATATCTTTAAGGGAATTATGCAAGTACTTAGGTCTTTTTGTTAGATGTGATGTGTATTATGTTGGTTTTGCAGGAAAAGAGAGGGTCAGAAGTGAGTAGAATAGGACAAGGAAGAAAAATCACCAAAAAAGTAGATTTTTACTTGGACAACGATTCATTGGGTGACATTACGATTCATCGTCTAAGTCGTTGCCTGACCAATGAATGTTTAGAAGAAAAATAATAAACTATACACTGACCACGACTAGTACGGACAAACTACGAGTCATAGTGAGAGTTTTTCTGAGCAAAAGAGAAACAAAAGTCCTGAAGGATACATTTGGATAGCAGTGGAAACGGGAGTTGGTGACGAGTTGTAAGGTTAGGATACAACTTGTGGTGATCCTCGTTCTGAGCATATAGTGTCAAGGATATGAAGATTGAAAATTTAGTTTGAGATCCTATGCATTAGGCAAACACTCATCTAGTGACTTGACAAGTAATCAACGGCCATATGGAACCTAGGATATGGAGCTAACAACGAGTCATCGGTAATCCAGATGACTCATTGCCTGAGGTGTTGTCACTAACAACCTTTGTTAGCCTATTTTTTTAGGAAAACATTGATGTACCTAATAAATACCTCTTTGATTTTAATTATTAGTTTACGTACTTTATACACTTATCACATTAATTTGAGTTCTGTGATATAGTTTTGATCTTGGAATTCGTGTTCTTGAATTTTAGGGTTTGATATTAATTTGAGATTTTAATTTTCATTCTCAATTATTTGAGATATTATTCATATGCTTTCAATTATGAACTTAATGTGTTCTATTACAATCATGAGCATCTAAACCCCATAACTAGGGTAGTTGGAACCCTTATAGATTAACAAAGTAGAGAAAGTGCAAAGTCTTTCTTGATTGTTGTTCTTGCATGTATTGTGGTTTTCTTCACTTTGATTGTTTTATTAATGGTTTCAAATGTTAAGAACCTTCTTGTATTTGATACTAACTGGAGAGAGGTAGGTTAAAATTAGGAAAAGGAGATCACAACACTAATTTGAAGCTACCAACCTTCATCTAATTAACTTAAGACCGAGATAAGATAGTTAATTTGGGATCTAAAATTAGGGTTAGTAATACGACACTATGAGACCGATAAGAGATGAGTGAAATTCACCCAAACCAAGATTGAGAGATGGTTAGGTGATACATAACTTGATAGATTCTGCTTGCAAGACACCGTGATAGTTTGACATGCATGATAAGTCTGCAGAGTTAAAAAGTCAGGGAGAACACAATTCTAATAATTATCTAATATTGATAACAACTTGAATTGTCCAAGAAGTGTTACTACTAGTACTGTTATTACAAAACCTCATTTACTTTCTGCACTTTTCCACTACATCAACAAGTTCTTAACAGATTTTTATCTTATTCCCTGTGGGTTCAACCCCAACCTTTGTTGGACTCTATATTTGACAAGAAACCATGTTATACTCTTTAGGAGGTGAAATTTGGGTGACATCAGATAGCCAATTGACTGTGTGTCTCTCTGTGTGTATGTATATATATAAATATATACATTATATTAACTACTTATTTGATTTATATACATTGTATTAATTTATTTTGTATGTTATTATAAATATTATTCAAATTATTATGATTGTTATTTTGTTTAATAAAAAACAACCACGTGTGTAGGCTTTTGAATAATTCATTTTCTTAATGTGGTTGATTTTTTTGATATTTTTAGTACCCAACCCAGCTTAACTACCGCCTGACCTAACTGACCTATCACCATTATAAAATCTTTCCTAATTACCCGATACACAAAAACATCAACATCGGACAATCCTACATTGATATTTCCTCGAACAACCACAACAATATAGGCGCACCAGAGGTAATAGCAGCGAGAAAAGCTTCTATAGTTGAGGAACACGGGCAATAGAAGCAAGAGCAACACCAGCTATAGCAGCTTTCAATCGATGATGTTCAGTTTTCAATTGACGTTTTTAGCCATTAATCTGAAGTAATTTTTTCATCTATTTATTCTTCATTTTTTGCCTTATTTTCCTTGGTAATTTCATTCAACTAGGATCTAGTGTTGAAATGCTTCTTCTATTTTTCCCCGTATATATTATTTTATACCTAATTTATTTATTTATATAGTATTACTTATTCACCTTTGTGAATCTTACATAGTTGAAATAGATTATATATTTGCGAAAGTCAAATAGGTGGAGTTAATTTTGGAACATTAGTTTACTTGAAGATTGTCTCTAACTTGAACTTTTGAACCATTTAAGTAGCTTTCACTGCATCTCAGATTGCCTTTTTTCTTTTTTTTCAACGTAGGCTAAGTAAAGGTAAGTTGATTTCTCTTTATTTTCTTTTATTCAAGTATTTAATGTAGTGTTATGGTGGTATTATTTGTTGTAGAAGGATTTGAAAGTATTAGGTTATGTGATAATTACATGGTGTGAGGGAAACAAACGACGGCAACTAGAATTTAAAATGTGAACTAGTGACTTGATAATGGCTAAGTGTAGTGACTTAAAAATATGAACCAGTGACTTGAAAATAGTTAACTGTAGTGACTTAAATTTTGAAGTTATTACTTGAAAATAGTTAAATATAGTGACTTGAAATTGTGAACTTGATATGAAAATGGTTAAATCTAGTGACTTAAAATTATGAACAATTGAAATGTTAAAATGCAGTGACTTGAAATTATGAACTAGTGACTTAAAAATGGTTTGGTGCAGTGAATTGAAAATGTAAACTAATGACTTGCGAATGGTTAACCATAGTCACTTGAAAATGTGAACTAGTGACTTAAAAATGGTTAACCATAGTCACTTCAAAATGGTGAACCAGTAACCTTAAAATGGTTAAGTGTAGTCACTAGAAATAGTGAGCTCATAATTTAAAAATGGTTGAGTGTAGGTATTTGTAAATGTGAACTATTAACTTAAAAATGATTAAGTGTAGTCACTTAAAAATGAGAACTAGTAACTTGAAAATTGTTAAGTGTAGTCACTTGAAAATGTAAACTAGTAACTTGAAAAGGTTTAAGTTTAGTCACTTGAAAATGTGAACTAGTGACTTGAAAATGGTTATGTTTAGTCACTTGAAATAGTGAACTAACGACTTAAAAATGGTTAAGTGTGGTCACTTATAAATTTACAGTAGTAACTTGAAAATGGTTAAGAGTAGTCACTTGAAAATATGAACTAGTAACATAAAATGATCTAGTGTAGTCACTTGAAAATGTGAACTAGGAACTTGAAAATGGTTAAGTGTAGTCACTTGAATGTGTGAACTAGTAACTTGAAATTGACTAAGTGTAGGCACTTGAAATTGGTTAACTAGTGACTTGAAAATGGTTGAGTGTAGTAACTTGAAATGGTGAACTAATGACATCAAAATGGTTAAATATAGTTACTTGAAAATTGTGAACTAGTGACTTGAAAATAGCTATGAATAGTCGACTGAAAATGTGAAATAGTGAGTTGAAAATGGTGAAGTGTAGTCACTTGAAAATGTGAACTAGTTACTTGAAAAATAGTTACATGTATTAACTTGAAAATGGTGAACTAGTGAATTGAAAATGGTTAAGTCTAGATACTTGAAAATGTGAATTAGTAACTTGAAAATGGTTAATTAGTGTATTCACTTGAAAATGTGAACTAGTAACTTGAAAAATGGTTAATTGTAGTCACTTGAAAATGGTGAACTAGTAGCTTGGAAATGGTTAAGTCTAGTGACTTAAAAATGTGAATTAGTAACTTGAAAATGGTTATGTGTAGTCACTTGAAAATGTGAAAGGGTAACTTGAAAATGGATAAGCATAGTCACTTGAAAATGGTGAACTAGTGACTTCAAAACGATTAAATGTAGTCATTTGAAAATCTGAACTAGTAAATTGAAATGGTGAACTAGTAACTTCAAAATGGTTTAAGTGTAGTCACTTGAAAAAAGTGAACAAGTAACTTGAAAATGGTTAAGTATAGTCACTTGAAAATGTGAACTAGTGGCTTCGAAATGGTTAAGTGTAGTCACTTCAAAATTGTGAGCTAGTGACTTCAAAATAGTCAAGTGTAGTCACTTGAAAATGTGAACTAGTAACTTGAAAATGGTTAAGTGTTGTCACTTGAAAATGTGAACTAGTAACTTGAAAATGATTAAGTGTAGCCACTTGAAAAAGGTGAAATAATGACTTAAAAATGATTAAATGTAGTCACTTGAGTGTAACGCCCCAAAATCTAATCCCGAGATGTCACATGGTGCTCAAGGCTACGAGTAGCCCCGAGCTAACCCTTTGAGCCTGCTACTAAATCTGGAGCTTACTTCAAGATAAACTACTCAAGTAATAGCACTGTATTATATCAAATCTGAACTGAAAAACGATGTCTAAATGTCAAGTAATGAAAGTCTAGAAATCTACTAATAGTCCAACAAGCCTTTACTGCTAAAGAACTAGAGAGTTGTTGGAACAGACCCCCAACTGACTCGGACTAACTTGAAGCAATAAATCAAATACTGTGAATACTAGAAATCAGGAGAAGTAGGTCCTCGAACCATGAGGACTCACCAACTGTAAGAGTGTAGGTAGAGATGCTGAAATCACTCACGCTGTTGAGACTAAGCACCTGAACCTACATCATGAGACAATGTAGCATATAGACATATATATGGATCAGTACTTTGAGGATGTACTGAGTATATGGGGGTGAATGCACAACATAAGTAAAACTGTAACTGCATATATATATATATATATATATATATATATATTTGTAGACAATGCACACTAAATGAAAATATCTCGTATTGGCTTGAGTATCTGAAAGCTGAGAAATCATATATCATGAGTAGTAAAATATGTTTTATAAATATCGTGAATTATGGCACTTAGTTCTAAAACTTGTACTTCTGTTCTGTCTGCAACTCTTGTGAACTAAGTGAAAAGGACCCACCTTTATCTTTTATAAACTGAAAACTATAAGTCTGTGACTGAGGCTTAAGTAAATTAATAACTGAGTAAGTCTGTGAGCCTTTACACTTAGTTTCTAAAATTGTTCTATTATTCTATTTATAAGACTTTTAAACTGTAGTGCTAAAAGCTTTAGTATGTATGTAAATTAGTTGTAGGGAAAATACTTTAAAATTATGCTGAAAGCTTTTACCGTTAGGGAGATCTTTCAAAGCTTTAGGGAAAATACTTTGTCTGAAAAGCTATTCATTATCTTTTGCTAGTAGGGAGGTTCTCTTAACCGAAATAAACCATGCAAGCTACATGGAGTCCAACGTCTTACCCACGTTATGCAGAGCTATTCTACCCCTTGCCATCGGAATAGAACCTAATCCATGCGATTGATCACAAGCTAAATCTATCATCCACGTGGAAGTGGATATAATCTGATAATTTGTACCTACGCTGGCTACGTAGTTCTATGGAAGATAGGGCATACTAATCCCACACTTCCCACTAGGTGCTAAATACTACTCCCTTAATTATATACTTGTACTATAGGAAAATCCACTTTTAAAAGTCAGAATGCCTCATACTGAAAGCTAACTATGTATCTGTTCATTCAAAACCAAGTTTAAGCTGTAAAGTGGATTCCATGTCTTAGCTAAAGATCAAAAGGTCAAATCTTTGTTCAAAGATGTCTAAAATAATATCATGGGATACTTAGAAGCATAATCATACTTGAAATAACCATATTCAACTAGGGCTTAATAAGTCATGCTTCAAATTCATATCAAAACATTATAATGCTCATGCTTGGTAATGTAAATGTTCATAATTCAACTAAAAATCTAGAAAATATAGTCATATGCATCAATTTGCGAAAGTCGACATGTATTTCAACATCAAGAACACTTAAAACATCATAATCTCCCAATTGCAATAAATGGGTATGAACCCTAAATTAAATTTCATATAAAATCATGCAAAATTTGAAATTTAAAGTTTGTTTTGGGCACAAGGATGAAAGAATTATCCTTATTCAAACCCCACATACCTCAGATGAAGAACTAGGTGAACAAACTTGCTTTTGACATTCTATTTGTGCTCTTGAAGGATGACTCTTGGATTGGGAACTTTGAATTTTGGACTAAGTTGGAAGAAGGATGGTGGAATCGTGAGATTCTTGAAGATGAATATTGAACTTAGGGTTTCCAATTGAGAGAAGATTGATAAAATTTGGCCTAATATGCTTGTAATAGGTTTTAATCTTGCATTTGGACGTAATAAGAGTGGGGGATTTTGACTTAATTGCCCCTTTGGACGTAGATATTTAATGAGTGAAATGTAAATACGCCCAGCGACGCGTAGGCTGATGCGACGCATCAAAGGTACCGATGCGATCTCAAGGAGTCGCGTCAAATTCTCATTGGTTCACTGGAATTTGCATCTGGTGCCTAGAAAAATGGCTGGTCGATGCGATGGACAACGCGACGTATTGATATCACGTTGACTCACTATTTTCAATATCCAAACGAGCTCCTAACGAGCTCCAAAAAATCCAAAACTCATCCGAGGATACCCATTGACCTCCCTGGTCAAGATTCAACTCAAAAAATGGCATTTTAAGGTCTTAAGGATCGAAAGAAGATCATTGAAATCTCAATGCCAAAAACGTGACTAAGTGCTAATACTTAGCTAAAAATTTTGGCAAACTACATATCACTTAAACGACTAGGATTTGTGGGGTCTTACAATATCTCCCCCTTGGGAACATTTGTCCTCGAATGTCACTAGTCAGGCTAAGAATACTGAGAAATCTGAGGATATCTGATAACATGCACAACTAAAATAAATAGTTAAACTGACTCTAAATTATTTTGAGATTCTGGGTAATTCTGAGTGTGTATGAACTCGCAATGAGGATAATTCTATAGTTGAATATATGATTAGAAAATAAATGGATCAAGGAAGAGTAGTACCTTCTGCTAAATCTGAGTTTGTTGAGAAGAGATGAGGGTACTTGGCTGGCTATCTGCTTTTGCTTCCTAAGTGGCACCCTCAACAGACTGATTCCACCAAAGAACTTTGACCAAGGGAACTTCTTTGTTCCTTAGTTTATGGATCTAACAATCTAAAATCTCAACTGGAATCTCTTCGTATGATAGGATATTCTGAATATGTAAGTTGTCTAAAGGAACTACAATAGCGGAGTCACCAATACACTTTTTAAGCATCAAGACTTGGAATATAGGATGAACTACTGACAAGTCTGCGGGTAACTCTATCTCACAATCCACCTTCCCAACATGACTCAGAATTCTATAAGGGCCAACATATCGAGGACTAAGCTTCCCTTTTTGCCAAATATCTTCACCCCCTTCATGGGTGAAATCTTTAAATACACTAAATCACCAACCCTAAACTCGAGGTCCCTTCTTCTCGTTTTGCATAGGATTTCTGACGACTCTGGGCTATTGTCAATCTTTCTCTAATCAACTTAACTTTCTCTATAGCTTCAAATACTGCTTCAGGCCCAAGCAAAGCAGCCTCACCCACTTTAAACCAACCTATGGGTGATCTACACCTTCTCCCATAAAGATCCTTAAACAGGGCCACCTGAATGCTAGAATTATAACTATTATTATAAGTAAACATAATCAATGGAAAATGTTTATCCCAACTACCTTTGAAATCAAGAGCACATGCCCTCAACATATCTTCTAGAGTTTAGATAGTCCTGTCTACTTGTCCATCTGTCTGTGGGTGAAAAACGAAACTAAGATGAACTTGCATGCCAAGACCCTTCTGGAAGGCTCTCCAAAACTGGGAAGTAAACTAAGTATCTCTATCCGAGATGATAGACAAGGGAACTCCATGCAGTTTGACTAACTCTCAAATATACAACTTAGCATAATCTTCAGTTGTATAGGACATATGAATTGGAAAAAAATGCGCTGACTTAGTCAATCTATCCATAATAACCCAAACCAAATCATGATGACGACGCGATTAGGGCAGACCAGTCACAAAATCCATATTCACCTCTTCCCACTTCTAAGTGGGGAGACCAAACTCTTGCAACTTACTACCAGGTCTTTGGTGATCTACCTTAACCTGTTGATAAGTTGCACACTTTGCTACAAACTTCTCTATGTCTTTCTTCATACCATTCCACCAATGAATTTCCCATAAATCACGGTACATCTTGGTAGTACCAGGATGAATAGAATAACGTGTGCCATACACTTCTGCCATAATTCGTTGTCTTAAATCATCAACACCAGGAACACATAGTCTACTCAGGTATCTCAACATACCATCTCCACCTTGGGAGAAAACCTCTACCCTTTAGTCTTTAACGGACTTCTTCAACTTAAATAAGATAGAATACTGATCTTATTTTTCCTTCACCTCAGAAACTAAAGATGATTCTGCACCCAAACGCTACCCTCAGCCGAATCAACCAATCTAACACCCAACCTAGATAAATGATGAACTTCTTAAGCAAACTCTTTCTTATCCTTCTCCACATAAGCAACACTACCCATAGACAATCTACTACGGGCGTCTGCCACTACATTGGCCTCACTCGAATGATAAAACACACTCATGTCATAATTTTTTAGTAATTTTAACCACCTTCTCTGACGAAGATTCGACTCTCTCTAAGTAAAAACATACTGCAATCTTTTGTGGTCCTTGAACACATCATCATGCACACCATACAGGTAGTGTCTCCAAATTTTTAAAGCAAACACCACAGCAGCTAATTCAAGATCATGGGTTGGGTAATTCTTTTCATGAGGCTTAAGCTTCCTAGAGGCATAGGCTATGACCTTACCTCTCTGCATCAAAACATAACCTAAACCAACTCTGGAGGCATCACAATATACAATAAAACTATCTGTACCATCAGGCAATGCTAAGACTAGGGCTGAAGTGAGTCGAGTCTTCAACTCCTGAAAACTCTTCTTACAGGAATCTAACCATAGGAACTTAACTTTCTTTTGAGTCAATTGGGTCATAGGAGATGCAATGGATAAAAATCCCTCAACAAAATATCTGTAATAGCCATCTAAACTGAAGAAACTTCTAATATCTGGTGGAGAAATAGGTCTAGGATAGTTTTTTATGGCTTCTGTCTTTTGGGGATCAACTATAATACCCTCACTGGAAACAATATGACCAAGGAAAGCAACTAACCTTAGATAAAATTCACATTTGCTAAATTTAGCGAACTAGTGATCTCTAAGAGTTTGCAACATAATTCAAAGATGGTCTGCATGATCATCCTCACTACAAGAGTACACAAGGATGTCATCTATGAATAGTATGACAAATATATCTAGATACTGCTTGAACACTCGATTCATGAGGTCCATGAAGGCTGTTGGGGCATTGGTTAGTCTGAAGGACATGACTAGAAACTCAAAATGACCATAACGGGTCCTCTAGGTTGTCATCGAAATATCACATTCCCTTACTTTAAGCTGATGATAGCCAGATCTAAGGTCGATCTTTGAGAAGCAACTTGCACCTTGGAGTTGATCAAACAAGTCATCAATTCTAGGAAGAGGATATTTGTTCTTGATTGTGACTTTATTTAGCTGGCGATAGTCAATGCACATACACAAAGATCCATCTTTCTTTTGCACGAATAGGATGAGAGCGCCCTATGGAGAAACACTAGTCCATATGAAACCTTTATCTAGCAGATCTTTGAGTTGCTCTTTCAACTCGTTAAGCTCAGAAGGATCCATACGATATGGAGGAATGGAAATAAGCTGAGTATCAGGTAGAAGATCAATTTCGAATTCTATTTCCCTATCGG
Organism: Capsicum annuum; assembly: GCF_002878395.1. Classification (NCBI taxonomy): domain Eukaryota; kingdom Viridiplantae; phylum Streptophyta; class Magnoliopsida; order Solanales; family Solanaceae; genus Capsicum; species Capsicum annuum. Next base: position 35,399,187 of record NC_061119.1, on the reverse strand, counting down.
GAGGTATCCCTAGCAAATCTTTAGGAAAGACATCAGGAAACTCATTAACTATACTAACTGACTAAACTGTTGGAGTCTCAAATTTAGTGTCCTTAACTTGAACTAGATAATAAATACAACTTTTGGAAATCAATTTTATGGCTTTAATATAAGATATGAAATAACTCTTGGGAGATACAGAATTATCCAACCACTCAAAGACTGACTCATCTGGAAACTGAAACTTCACCACTAGGCTGTGACAATCTATAGATGCATAACAAGAATGGAGTTAATCCATACCCAGAATAAGGTCAAAATCAACCATGTCTAACTCTATCCGGTCCGCTAATATGACTTTATGAAGAACAGTTATGGGACGTTTTCTATAGATTCTTTTGGCAAAAACTGATTCCCCTACTGGTGTAGAAACAAAGAAAGGCTCAGGATCTTTTCAGAACTTATTTCAAAATTTACGGCTACTAATAGGGTCACATAAGAGAAACTCGGCCCAGGTTCCAAGAACATATAAACATCAAAATAGAATATACGAAGCATACCAGTGACAACATCTGGGGAGCTTTCCTGCTCTTGGTGGGATGGTAAAGTGTAGAATTAATTCTAGAGCTGACCGCCACCTGTACTGAATGAAGCGTCCTGAGGAGAGGATAGGCAAGCTACAGGGCTGGTGTACTGGTAGCCTGAGTCTGGAGACGTACATCTTTGTTTTCCTGTTTAGTATACAGGCACTCCTTGATACAGTGGACCAATAGATTGTATCCAAAATAGCCCTTCTGACCAACCAAGCACTCACCGGGATGATTCTTACCATATCTAGAACATGAAGGATAACTGGGCTTGCAGCTCACACTATTCTGAGACCTGGACATGGAAGACTTACCCCACTATTCTTGCTTGGTTCTGGGTGTAGGGGCATTAACTGAAGATGGCACTGGGAAGGGTGGATGACTCTGAAACTACAAACGGTTTCCTCCAAGGGATCTAGCCTGGCCATACTCAAACTGCTTTATTCTCACCTTCTTATTCCCTCTTTCTCTTCCTTTTAACTTTTTTACCTCAATCCATTGGGCATGAGTAATCAACCTAGAAAGGTCTCGATCTCCAATAATCACGGCAGTCCTACACTCCTTGACTACTAATCCTGATATTCCAGTAATAAACTTACTCATACTAGATCCGGTGTCAGCAATCAACTTAGGAGCATACTTAGATAACTGGTCAAACCTAAGGCAGTACTCATTCACTGTCATTGAGCCCTATCTCATGTTCATGAAATCCTCAACCCTTTCTTCCCGTAACTCCCATGGAAAGAACCTATCTAGAAAAGCATCCAGAAACACTTGCTAACTCATAGGAGCTGCACCCTCACCTCTACCTTTCTTCCACGTGACAACCCAGTCATAGGCAACATCTTTTAACTGATAAGAGAATAATTCTACGCTCTCCTCCTTAGTAATATGCTTAACTTGGATGATCTTTTTCACCTCATCAAGATACAGTTGTGGGTCCTCACCTATTTTTAACCCAAAGAATTCAGGTGAATTCATCCTAAAAAATTCACGAAGTCTGGCTGCAGCTAAATCATCTTCTTGTTGATGTGATATTGCAGCCTAATTATTGGCTTGAATATTAGCAGTCACAACCTCGACTAGCGCCTGAAAGGCAGCCTGAAATTTGGCATGAGACTCGTTCTCATTCAGGGGATCAACAGGTTGGGGTGGCTGGTAATTATTTCTATGGGCATTAGCTCTGTGATTAGGCAAGGCATATTCTGTCATAAAAGAGCATCAGTTAATAACAGATAGAGACAACTGTAAGCACGATGGATTATGAAAAAAGAGATGACTTTTTCCTAGAATGTCCCGTAGCCTTTTGCTCATAAATGTGGCATGCTTCACATCCATGATCAAGAATCTACATAACGCGGCTTGTCAACTCCCTAGGACTCTTTAAACCTTAGGCTCTGATACCAAGTTTGTAACGCCCCAAAATCTCATCCCAAGATGTCACATGGTGCTCAAGGCTACGAGTAGCCCCGAGCTAACCCTTTGATCCTGCTACTAAATCTAGAGCTTACTTCAAGATAAACTAATCAAGGAATAGCACTGTATTATATCAAATCTGAACTAAAATAAACTAAAAAACAATGTCTGAATGTCAAATACTGAAAGTCTAGAAATTTACTAATAGTCCGACAAGCCTCTACTGCTAAAGAACTAGAGAGTCATTGGGACAGACCCCCAACTGACTCAGACTAACTAGAAGCGATAAATCAAATATTGTGAATACTAGAAACCTAGAGAAGTAGGTCCTCGAACCATGAGGAATCACCAACTGTAAGAGTGTAGGTAAAGATGCTTAAATCACTCACGTCGCTGAGACTGAGCACCTGAACATACATTATGAGACAATGTAGCACATAGACATATATGTGGATTAGTACTTTAAGGATGTACTGAGTATATGGGGGTGAATGCACAACATAAGTAAAATTGTAATTGTATATATATATATATATATATATATATTTGTAGATAATGCATGCTAAGTGAAAATGACTCACACTGGCTTGAGTATCTGAAAACTGAGAAATCATATATTATGAGTAGTAAAACATGTTGTATAAATATCATGAGTCATGGCACTTAGTTCTAAAAGTTGTACTGTTGTTCTGTTTGCAACTTCTGTGTAAGATAGGGCACACTAATCCCACACTTCCCATTAGGTACTAAATACTACTCCTTTAATTATGTGCTCGTACTGTAGGAAAATCCACTTTTAAAAGTCATAATGCCTCATACTGAAAGCTAACTATGTATCTGTTCATTCAAAACCAAGTTTAAGTTGTAAAGTGGATTCCATGTCTTAGCTAAAGATCAAAAGGTCAAATCTTTGTTCAAAGATGTCTAAATCATATCATGGGATACTTAGAAGCATAATCATACTTGAAATAACCATATTCAACTAGGGCTTAATAACCCGTGCTTCAAGTTCATATCAAAAAATTATAATGCTCATTCTTGGTAATGTAAATGTTCATAATTTGAATGAAAATCTGGAAAATATAGTCATATGCATCAATTTCCGAAAGTAGACATATATTTCAACATCAAGAACACTTAAAGCATCATAATCTCCCAATAGCAATAAATGGGTATGAACCCTAAATTGAATTTCATATAAAATAGTGCAAAATTTGAAATTTAAATCTAGTTTTGGACACAAGGATGAAAGAATTATCCTTGTTCAAACCCCACATACTTCGGATGAAGAACTAGGTGAACAAACTTGCTTTTGAGATTCTATTTGTGCTCTTGAAGGATGACTCTTGGATTGGAATCTTTGAATCTTAGACTAATTTGGAAGAAGGATGTTGGAATCTTGAGATTCTTGAAGATGAATATTGAACTTAGGGTTTCCAATTGAGAGAAGATTGATGAAATTTAGCCTAATATGCTTGTAATAGGCTTTAATCTTGTGTTTGGTGTAATAAGGACTAAAACTGTAACTCACAATGTAACTATGAAAATACAATTACATTTTGAATGCCAACCGATAAAGAAACCATTACCAAATTATATTTATATTATTTCCATTCCCAAGTAATTGTAATTATAGCATTGTACCTATTCACTTACTTGAAATAGTTCGAGAGAGATAGAGATTCCCACCCGTCAAAGCTGCAACGTGAAAACTGTAACTCTCGTGCCCCACTCTTTTTCCTAATATCTGATGATATTAACATTATAAATGGTAAACCCTAACCACTAAATTTTATCATTATATTAACCACATAAGTAAATAAATTGTTATTTTGACTTATTAATTTATTAATTAAGTAATTTTTTTTTAAATATCCAAAGCTTTCAAACACCTTAAGAATTGATACTACTCAACTCGTGAGTCATAATTTATGTACACCAACTATGAGAAGGGCTAAAATAGAGAAGATGAGCAAATTTCACAAACAACCGGGTGGGTCATTATATCAGATACCAATTAAACAACCGTTCATCCCCGAACGGGCAAACAAGCGACAAAAAAGAAAACTAAGGAATTATCTGAATCATTAAAAAGATGTGGATACTTGCCATACATGTCCTCTTCGGTCTCCCAAGTGGCCTCCTTAATAGGACGATTCTTCCACTGGACCTTCACAAACTCAATCTCTTAGTCCTCATCTTACGGACAACCAAATACCTAACCAAGCCTATGTGTACCCACACTGCCCCAGACTCGGAAGGTTCAATCTGTATAAAATAACGCAAGTCATATTCTTCGCCCACATATATGCAACTGTTCTATACCGGCTGATAAATATAAGTGCATACTGGTGATAGGTGATGCGCGTGCAGGAATGAATACAAAGTACACACTCAATATCACTACTCATCATAATTTTCCTCATCAAGACCATCATCATCGTAATCGATCTCCGACCTTTCTGGGTATCAACATCATCACAACAATATCCTACGGTCTTGTCGGATATCAACACATCATCAGTAGTATTCTCTGGCTTTGAAGGATACCAACATATTATCCTATATCCATTAATCATTACTAGACAACACATTACTACTTGTCACCTAACCATCTTTATTAACCGACACCATTCATTATCTAACCATCGTTTACCAACTAATCCTTACTTGATTATTCATTAGTTAACCATTTAGCAACTATTCAAAATTATCAACTAGTCACCTGTTATTACCAACATCTCTTATTATCTAGCCTCATTAACACAACTCTTCGTTTATCGACTAATCGACATCATGAACGTAGTCATCAATATCAACTAATCTTCACCTATGATAGACCCGACCTCACCATAAGTCACACATTAACCATCGTTGGCTACCATGTTTCAACTAAGCTAGATTCATTAATTAATACATTAGATTCCTAGCCATCAAACGCTATAGTCCCCTAATAGACAACTAGTTACCACATAGCTTAACCGTTAATTAGGCAGAACAATCGTAAGATCATATTTTAGCTATAATCACATAAATTATCAATATAATACTCATGAATGTACCACATATATGCATGCCATCACCAACATCCAATCAATAAAATCGTAAGCAACATACCGCATCTTTCTCCGTCCCATACCGGAAAGATGTGTATACAAACATATATATATATTCATAAACTGTAATCGTATTCTTTACACTAATAAACACTCCTCGGATATTCAATCATTATCATAACACAACTCTTGGCCCACGAATTTATCCGAAATAGTCTCAACATCATAATCACGGCCATAGGCCCATATACATATTCGAAACTCATATCGATAATTATATTTATAAGTCGTAGATTATCTCTAATCATCTCACATATAGGAGGTATCTCACATATTGGATGCAAATTATAAATAGACATGTAATCGTCTATAGGATATCTTATATTGATAGGTCATACATCATAACTACAAGGAATATCACCTCTCTAGGACAATTCACATATACAAGAGGAAATAACATCTCTATAGGTCACATAACTTATCTAGGAGGAATATCATCTCTAAATGCCCAATATCATTTTCACAGGTAGTATCATAACTATAACTCAAAACCCACAATCTGGGAACATCAAGACAAGTTACCAAGTTATGAAGTAACCTTATTCTAAGGTTTACTAGCCTCATCTATGTCTAATATCCACAACTAAGTTCACAAGATTTAGAAAACTTTTGGGCCTAAGTGGGTCAGACGATCCCACTTCTAATCCTCAATTTTCATAATTAGGTACATTATGACCCAAACTAGGTTAAGGTATCTAGTTCTTCCTCTAGATGTCAAGTAAGTCATATTCAAGCCTAAGATAGCAGCTTCGACTAGAAACAAGATACTCAAGTCAACTCTACTCAACTTATGGTTTCAAGACTACCACACTAGCCCAATAAGGCTAAAGATACAAATCATGCTTCAAATACTAAAATCACATCCCAAACATAGGTTTACATCATAACTACACTACAACTAATCTAAACTAGAGAGGAAAAGCAATAGGATTCAAAAGGGGTATAAACATGCCATTTTATGGGCCCCACAGAATTAGAGCCTACAACACATTATCCTCCACAACATTATTAATATACATCTAATCATTATACCTTAACCATTCAACAAGAAATATCCACCAAGTATCACTCAAGGAAAGATCAATCATGCCATTTAATAATTCATTTATTCTCCCATTCAGGATCATCCTTAATTATTTTATGAATGTAACTAAGCTATTTGATTTGCATTGTCACTATCATGGAAATTACTATCCTCTAAAAGTGTCATATATCAGCCAACTTTGTGGAACATGCAAATGTATAATTCAGCCACAAGGTCAAGTCAATAATAATTTATCTTCTCAAAATTTTTTCCTCATGCATAAATCAAAAGATACAACTTATGTCCACACAATCACTAACTCAATATTTTTCAACGACAAATACTTCATGGTCAAGCCAAACCTCTCTTATATCACTAACACCAATTTAAGATATACAAAGTCATTCTTATTTCTACCTAACAATATTTTTATTACGGACTTTACTTAACTCTTAATCACCTCAAGAATGGTCCCCACACTACTAGCACATAAGAAAGCCAAACAAAATAAATTGATTATAGGTCATTGACAGTCTCATCGCCAATATCACATTCCAGACAAGTAATCGATCAAATTCTGTAGGTATCAACCTCTATTAGTTTTTGTTACTTTTATTTAAAACTCATTATTCTGCCAAACATTAAGAATTTGTTCACATAAGGAACTCAAAGATAATGTCACTTAGCTAGTCCTTATAAGGAACCCATTATAATTTCAATAATAGAATTGCACAAAAATTTTAAATACGGTCCTAATGGCTGGACCACAAAAGGATCCTCAAATAATATCAAATAATCGAACTACACAAGGGTCCATCCACAACATCATTAACAAGAACCTTTCATTACTGAAAACACGTATCACTTCAGTCTTTTATTCATGTCACATTTTCATCATTTTTTCTCGAGATCACATTCTCATATCATCATCTCAATTCTCATACCATCAATCTCATCAGTATAATAGTACCAAAATAAGTAAGCACCCTAGAATTTCTAGTTTCACAATAATAAGAAATCAAATAATCCCATCATATTTATCAACAAAAACAACTCAATCAATTTTCATCACTTAACAATAACAATTCACAACAATGACCAAAAATCTAGCAACACAAGTTTAGTCAAATATCAAACACAAGCAATCAATAAGTTCACAACTTTCACAAGTCTTTACCTATTAACAATAACTTTTAGACCTTATTAACAAATACCAATTGAAATCTCCTAGATTTTTATTCAAAATTATTAAGATACCAATTGAAATTGTCTAGATACCAATTGGTTAAATCTAGTAGTCTAAGATTAGGACGGCACAATGGAGAAAATGACTTCTGCATGTCTCATAGCCTTATGAAGATTGGGTGTGGGGCCCTACACACCAATCTACGAAACTCTACTTGACATTACTATTATTAATATATACTAATTGGAATCGCCATATACCAATTGAATTCAAGTAATAGCTTGTAAGAAAGAAGAATTTAAATTTTTCTAGTGTCCTATAGCCTCTCGAAGAAAAGAACAAACGTCTTCGTACCGTTCCGCAAGACTCTACTTGACATGTTCTTGTACAACAAGATCGACAACCCTAAGGCTCTGATACCAACTTTGTCACGACCCAAATGACCATGAGTGGCACCCACACTAATCTTCCTCTGGGAGAATCATCTAAATCGAATCATTACCCAAACACTTAGTCAATATTAAGACGAAATATTATAAATCAACATAATAACAAAAATCCAGGGCTAATCATTACTAATGCGGAAATTCAAACAAACCACTTACTAAAATTCCTAAGACCCGAAAGTCATCGTACAAGAACTACTAACAAAGATCATATCTAAAGTGATATCCAAAAATAAAGTAAATAAAGAATGTTTTATTGTCCGAAATATGGACAAGAACAAATAAGATGACCCATGGCAGCCTGGAGACGGAGTGCTCACCCTTAGGTCAAGATCTGATATCAGACTCTAGAAGTGAGGTCATGTCTGAGCCTAGAACACTTTCTGCACTCAACAAAAGAAGAGTACAAGGTAGTATCAGTACAAACCACTATGTACTGGTAGGTATCATAGGCCAACTCAATTTAATAGCATATACACAACATAAATTAAATAACAAGTAGACAGGCATCGTCACACAATAAATATTCAATGAATCAATAATACAACAACAACAGGTCAAACAGCGCTCACAAACAAGCCACATAACAATCAAGAGTATCAACCATACTGTAAACATCCACAGAAATAACACAAATATGTACACACATGCTATGAGACTTATTTTTGCCCAAATAGTCATGACCTGCAGGGAACAATCTATGTTCATGTGTCGTACCAGCGTGGTACCCGATCCAACATAAATATAAATGTACCGACGTGGTACCCGATCCTATATAAATATAAACGTACCGGCGTGGTACCCGATCCAACATAAATATAAACGTACCGCCATGATGCCCGATCCAACATAAATATAAACTTAGCGGTGTGGTACCCGATCCAACATAAATATAAACGTACCGGCATGATGCCCGATCCAACATAAATATAAACTTAGCGGCGTGGTACCCGATCCAACATAAATATAAACGTACCGGCATGGTACTCGATCCAACATAAATATAAACGTACCGGCATGGTACCCGATCCAATAAAAATATAAACATACCGGCGTGATACCCGATCCAATATAAATATAAATGTACCGACGTGGTACCCGATCCAACATAAATATAAACATACCGGCGTGGTACCCGGTCTAACATAAATATAAATATACCGGCGTGGTACCCAATCCAACATAAACATAACCAAGTATTATCAATATCAATTTACACAACCTCACAGCATGCCACATAATGTACCAAGTTTACAAGTACACTTAAAGTCATAAGACAATTCCATCAAGTCAATTTTCAATAAATATTTATACACGAATCAACAATCCAAACATCAACAATTACAAGCATGTCTGAATACCAATCCACAAGTATCCAATTTTGGAGCATATACACACAATTAAGTCGAGTCTAAACTACAATTAAACCGTAACCTACCTCAACCGAAGAATTCGAATGCAAGCTAATTTGTAAAGGTCTTGCCCTTCTATAAGCTTTCAATTAATCAACACCTGTCCAAATATATAATCCCTATAAGAATATAAAACGTTACGCTAAACTTGAAGTAAAATAGGTCCTTATTTGACCTCCAAATTAAGAGTTCCTAAGCTATGAAGCCTAATCTAATCTAAGTTCATTGAGTTGTCGCTAACCGTGCTAACCCTCGAGTAGGGGTGTCAAGTGGGTCGGGCTGATTCGGCCCGACCCGACCTGGCCCTAGTACCTAACCCGGCCCAGTTTGACCCAGCCCGGTAAGCCCTAGGGCTTTAAGGTTCCGGGTCCCGGGCCGGTTATTTTGTTAAAATGGGCCCGGCTAACCCGGCCCGGACCAAGCCGATCCAGGCCCGGCCTGGCCCGGAAAAATTTAAAAAAAAAGATATTTTGGATTTTGGGCCAAACTAGCCGTTGGCCCAACGGCTATATAGCCCTTTTTGGGTCCAAACGGCTAGTTTGGGCCCATTTATTAAAAAAAAAAAAAACTTTAAAAAATATTTTTTAATCCCAAAATAAATCTATAAATACCCTACAACTTCAAATCATTTTTCACACAATTTTTCACTCTCTCAAATCTCATTCTCTCTCAAATCTCAATTCTCAATTCTCAAATATTCAATATATTTAATTTCTTAAAGTGTTCACTTTAATTCTTTAATTTTTCGTTTACAATGTACGAGCAGAAGTTTCTAAAGTCGCAATCTTCAGATACTTCCAAAATTTGGTATTGTCGTTCCATCTCTTACGTTTAATTTTTATTTATTGTATTAATTGTTTAATATTTAATTTTATTATATTTGTGTATTTTGAATATTTTTAGTTTAATTTAATTTATATTATGGATAAATTAAGAAACCTCGCTACTAAAAGTGTTAAAATTTTTTGTCCCGGAAGCGGTAGTGGTAGTAAAAAGCGAATTACTAGCGGTAGAGGTAGTTCAAGTAGTAGATATACCCGTGTGGCTTCGCCTCCGGTACCGCATGGTACACCTTTTGAGGAAGAAATAGGTGTAGGTGCTCACGATATGGATTATGTAGAAGCTCAGGAAAATTACGGTATAAAAGAAGAAAATGAAGTAGATGCAGTTAATTTAGACGAAGATAATGAAAATATTACTGAGACACCCGCAGTAGGAGATGCTAACGTTAGATCTGAATCAGTTAATCTCCCTTCCCATCCTCCCAGTGCCCCAAAACCTCGTAAAAAAACTAGTATTGCATGATAATTTTTTGAACGTATATCAGATATTGAGATGCAATGCAATATTTGTCAACAAATATATAAGCATAGAAGTAGAGCCAAGCAAGGGGTACGGGTACGTTAATGAGACATGTTGCTGAAGATCACAAAAGAGAGTTAAATATTGCAAAAGGTAGTGGGGATGTTGGTGGGTCAACGCAAACTAGAATGGACCCAGCAACCGGTCACGTAGCGAAGAAGTATAATAAATTGAGGGACGGGGAAGAAATAGCTAAAATGGTAGCTGTGGGTTGTTTGCCTTTTAGTTTTCCTTCTTCTATGCCTTTATTCATTATATACAAGCAATTTATAATCCTATGTTTAATGGTATTCCTAGAACTACTTGTCGGTCTGATATTTTTAGACTCCATTCACAATATTGTTTTTATTTATCAACATTATTAAAAAATATTCAATGTAGATTGTCCCTAACTTCTGATCTTGGTCGTGCTGTAAATAAAAATGATTATTTAACCGTTACTTGTCATTGGATGGATAGTAATTTCGTGATGCAAAACCGTATTCTTGCTTTTTTATATGATGAAGATAGTAAACATACTGGACAATTTATTGCTGATTCTATTGTTAAAATTGCCAGATATTATGGTATCGAAAATAAAATTTTATGTATTGCTTTTGATAATGCTTCTAACAACAAAACTACTATAACAAAAATAAAATCTACGCTATCTCCGCCCTTGCCTGAAATTTTTCATATTAAGTGTGCATGTCATATATATAATTTAATTGTAAAAGATGGTCTTGACTTTTTTTATCTTTATATTGAAAAAATTCGTCTTGCCGTTGGTTTTATTCAAGAAAATAATCGTAGATCGAGAATTAGAGAATTTAAAGTTAAATGTCAAGAAAATGGACTTACACCGATTTTGATGCCTGAGGAAATTGATACTAGATGAAATTCTACGTATGAATTTTTAAAAACTTGTTATAAATATAGAATTCCTATTACACTAGCTTTTAACCAACATTGCAGTTCATTTGCTGATTCTGCTGATTGCATGCTACATAATTCTGATTGGGTTGTAATTAATGATCTTGTTAAGTTTGTAGAAAAATTTTATGTAGCTGCGGTTGAATTTTCCGGTGCTTATTATCCTACTGTTTGTAATATTTTTGCATATATAGCCGATATTTTTGGTTTGCTCAAAGAATATAAAAATAAAGAAGGTTATAAAGAAGCTGTTGGCGCTATGTTTACGAAATTTAAAAAATATTTTTTCCCGATTCCCCCTATTTACTTGGTTGGTGCTATGCTAAATCCGTGCATGAAATATAATCATATGTGTCACTTTAGTACTCTTATTTATACTAACTTAGAAATAAATACAAACCATGATTCTGAACAAGTATAACCTGATTTGTGGACGGCTACGGCTGATGCAAAGGATTACATAGAAAAATTATATAATCACTATACTGATTTATTTGATTTAGCCGTACCTACAAATATCACTCCAACTGTCGCTCGTCATCCTCCCGAGGAGTCATCATCTTTTAAAAGGCCGGCACATAGTGGTTTTTCAGATTCGTTTTATGATTTAAATTGTTGGAACAGTGTTGATGAAAGAACTTACACATCAACTTTTCGGGAAGAGTTGAAATATTATCTTTGGACGACACCAGAGGATCGCAAACGACGGATCAACATGTTGGATTGGTGGAGGAGTAATGAAACACAATATCCTGTGCTTTCAAGATTAGCTAGAGATATCTTGAATGTTCCAATGTCAACCGTTGCATCAGAGAGCGCCTTTAGTCAGGGACGACAGCAGCTTGGAGACAACCGACACTCATTGAGAAGCAATGCAATGAATGTTATAGTTTGCCTTAGAGATTGGATTAGAGCGGAAAGAAGAAACCAAGGAATGGAACCGGAGCCGAGCGACGAGCTAAAACTTGAAGAAATTATGACTTCACGGGAGAACTCAGCAAAATCAAGTCCAATGCATGGTTTTGCCCCCGTTGACTTCGACTATCCTATGCAAGTTCCCATTAATATTAACATGAATGAGTTGAAAAAAATGATGCATAATTTATAGATTTTTTATTCATGTAAATTATAAATTTTGGATCATTTTACAATCAATAAAATTCTCCAAATTCATTCACTCCTTAGTCCTTGTTTTTTATTTTTTTTCATTTAACGATTTAAAATTTTAAATTGAATTTCTAGTTTTCTACTTTAAATTAAAAACTTACTTCTAATATATTATTAATTTACTACCAAATATTATTAATTTATTATATTAAGTAGCATATGTTTTGTATATTTGTGCATATATCTTCTATAGAAGTGTATATTTAACGTATACATGTGTATATGTTTTATAAATTAGTATATAAGTATATCTATAAATATATATTGTAATGTATATATAATGTAGTATATTTTATAAGTAGTAGTATAGATACATTGAATGGTGCGTATACACGTGTATATATCTTCTATAGAAGTATATATTTAACGTATACATGTGTATATGTTTTATAAATTAGTATATAAGTATATCTATATATATTGTAATGTATATATAATGTAGTATATTTTATAAGTAGTAGTATATATACATTGAATGGTGCGTATACATAGAATAGAGTGTATATATTTGAATAGATTTTCTATAGACGTGTATATATAATGTATACATGTGTATATATTTTATAAATTAGTATATAACTATACAAATATATATTATAATGTATATATATTATAGTATATTTCATTTAAAGTATTACATATACATAGAATAGAGTGTATATATGTGAATGGATCTTCTATAGAAGTGTATATTTAACGTATACATGTGTATATATTTTATAAATTAGTATATAACTATACAAATATATATTGTAATGTATATATATTATAGTATATTTGATTTAAAGTATTATATATACATAGAATAGAGTGTATATATGTGAATAGATCTTCTATAGACGTGTATATTTAACGTATACATGTGTATATGTTTCATAAATTAGTATATAACTATACAAATATATATTGTAATGTATATATATTATAGTATATTTGATTTAAAGTATTACATATACATAAAATAGAGTGTATATATGTGAATAGATCTTCTATAGACGTGTATATTTAACGTATACATTACTTTATGTTTTATAAATTAGTATATATATTGTAGTATATACTTTTTTTTAAAGTAGTACATATATATTGAATGGTATGTATATATGTGTATATATCTTCTATAGACGTATATCTTTAAAGTATACAAGTGTATATGTTTTATAAATTAGTATGTAACTATATATATATACATATTGTTGTATATATATATATATGTATATTGTAGTATATATTTTATTTAAAGTAGTACATATATATTGAATGGTGCATATATATGTGTATATATCTTCTAAAGTAGTATATATTTAACGTATACATGTGTATATGTTTTATAAATTAGTATATATATATATATATATATATTGTATTGTATATTTATATATTATACTATTATAACATATGTTTTCTTTAAAGTAGTACGTATAGTCATATATAATTATATATTGAATGGTACGCATATATGTGTAATTGTTTATATATTTTTTTAAAAATATATATTGTATATTGGAGTATATATAGTGTATATTAGATTTTTTATTTATTTTTTAAACGGGTTTGACCGATTTTTAATCGGATTTGACCGGGTTTTGGTGAGTTTAACTGGCTTGGGTTAAGTGGGCCGGGTTAGAATGAATTTTAATTTTTTTACTGTTTGGTCCGACCCGATTAAAGTCAAAACCGACCCTCAACCTGGTTAAAATGAAAGGGCCGATTCCGAATTTGCCCGGCCCGACCCGTTTGACACTTTTACCCTCGAGGCATAAAACAATAGCCTGTAGCATTCCAATTTTATTGGAAGCTACGCTGCCAAGACATAAAGCAAATGCCTGTAACTTTCCAATTATATTGGAAAGTTTATACTAACTATAACTTTTACTATATTTTATCATAATTACTCCATTAGCTAATAACTTTTAGGCAGCCAACTATAGAAAACTTTCTAATATCCTTTTAGGTTACTACTCCAATTCAACCTCCACTTGTCGTTGCAGATATAGGACTAAAACTATAACTCACAATGTAATTACGAAAATACAATTACATTCTGAATGCCAACCGACAAAGAAACCATTACCAAATTATATTTATACTATTTTCATTTCCAAGTAATTGTAATTATAGCATTGTACCTATTCACTTACTTGAAATAGTTCGAGAGAGAGAGATTCCCACCCGTCAAAGCTGCAACGTGAAAACTATAACTCTCCTGCCCTACTCTTTTTTCTAATATCTGATGATATTAATATTATAAATGATAAATCCTAACCACTAAATTTTATCATTATATTAACCACATAAGTAAATAAATTGTTATTTTGACTCATTAATTTATTAATTAAGTAATTTTTTTTTAAATATCCAAAGCTTTCAAACACCTTAAGAATTGATACTACTCAACTCGTGAGTCATAATTCACGTACACCAACTATGAGAAGAGCTAAAATAGAGAAGATGAGCAAATTTCACAAACAACCGGGTGGGTTGTTAGACACACACATATATATATAAGTACATACATATATATTTTTTTTTTATCATATTCTTGTTTTTACATATACATATATTTTGGCTAACATTAAATTGAAAATGATATTAAATTAGGATGCTTATATAAATTATGTCTGTAATTTATATTCGTACGTACCAAAATAATTTTAGGATAATAGGGAGTATCGATAAAACTGATTTCAGTAGAAAAAAAACATTCGAGCAAATACTAACTAAATTTTAATTTTTTGTTTCACCCAAACCCAGCTTTATTTATAAATTTCAGTCAAGAGGTCGTAAAATTGGCCCAAAACTCAGTCCAATATCTATGCCCCATTTCATCAATCCACTCTGCAATATCAATCAATCATATGTTGCCATGTCAGCAAAGAAAAACCAACATTCGTCCAATGAACGCAAATTAGTCCGATCAATTGATTACTATCCAATCCGAGTATCCTAAAATTTTTAGTTATTTTCACACACACATATATTTATATATATATATATATATATCTATTTATTTGTTATTTACTTGTTTCTCCCACCCTCTTTCTTTATCCTTAAATTTAATCTGAACCATTCCATCACAGATCGAACGAATAAAAAATAACCTTTTAATCAACTTTTTCATATATTTATCCATATATATATATATATATTATTTTTTTACTATTACTATTTTAGGATATTTGCTTTTAGTCGTCAGATGGATCAAATTAGTCAAGGGTTGCCAAAAGCAACAAGCGTGTCTTTCATCTCCCAAGAAAATCATACGTGTGCCCCTCCACTCTTCCCAAAAATAGAAGCGTATCGTCACATCTCCTTTCCCAAAACGATCACAAAGCAGACGCCCTTTTCTTTTCTCTTTCTTCACCTCTCTTCTTCACTATCAAAATCAACCATCTAAACCCTAGCCTCCACCATGGCAGAGCCGCTAGCCTGCAAAGAAGCTCCCCGTGTTTCCATTTCCCACCCCGAAAATCTGCAAAAACAGTAGAATCAGCACCATTTCGGGGGTAGGAATTCAAAAATCTTTCAAATCCATCATCCATCAATCTGTCACTCCACTGTAACAGCAAAATCAGATGTTGCTTTGGTGAAAAAATTCAAATTTCGTCAAATCCGCCATTTTGGGTTTGAAATGCTTGGGAAATTTGGAGGTTTCTCGAATCTCGCATTTTATTCAAATTTTGGCTTCAAATCCGGACATTCAAGTCCGGATTTAGCCTATAAAAGGGGGCGGAAGAGACCAAGGAAGAGATAGAAGAAAAAAGGGGGAAAAGCGGAATTTTGGAGGAAAACAAAAGGAAAACAGAGAGAAAAATCTAGTGAAGTAAAATTAACCGGTAAGTCTCAAATTTGTTGTTTTCTTCTCGATTTGGATCTAAACTCGGAGTACTCGGGGATTGAGTCCATCGCTGAAAAATATTTTGACGTCGAGCCCGAGATTTGCTGCCCCCAAAAAAGTACAAATTCGCCCTATCCGTTTCACCCTTCTCTTATCTGGTTTTTTCGGGGTTTTGGGACGTACCATTTTTATTCTGTGCTGGAATTTGTTGATATTGTCATATGAAGCTCCAATTTCCGGAGAATATTTTTGTTTCATGGGTTTCGCGATTTTTATGGGTGTGTATATGAATTCCGACTAAGCTAGTATGACAAATTTGTTAGGATTATCGAGCCTATGTTGGTATTATTGTTTTATTTTTGGTGAAACCAGGATTTTAAGTTTCATGGCTGCCTATTTAATGTGAAATTAATTTAGGGTTGTTTGCGGGGTATTACCATGTGAAAAGAAACAGACATTAGTATTTAAAATTCAGCTTCTTAATTGTAAAAAGTTGGACTAAAATAGCTTCTCCATTACTTTTTTTACCTTGATGCTGTTGTGTACATGATTTTATTTTTTACTTGGGGGTTCTGTTCCAACTCGTCTTGCTGTCGGATCACGGTTGCGATAATTACTGCTTTCAATTTTTGGGACTCAAATTTTACGCTTTAATCCTAGAATGCGTAACAGATCTCTTGTCTGATCTTTTAGTAGTAAATGATGATTGGGCCGACTTAGAATTAAAACTGGGCTTACCTCATCAATTTGACCCATTATGTGACTTCGGGAGTTGTCTGCCGACTCGTTTAACATGTTAGAAGTGGCTGAACTAAATAAGTTTCCATTTGAATTTTAATTGTATTTGTGAGTAGAAACTTATATGGAAATACTACAATATCAATTTAGATAAGGGGGTTACATAAGGTGTATGTGAGTATTAGGTAAATCACCTTGTAATCTTGTACAAAGAACGAAAGCCAATATCACATCTCCGCAAATTCCACTGATACACCGTGTTTACTATTGTATTTAATATATTATTCACATGATCTTTTGGCACTTCGAATCTAATAAAATTTAAAGATTTATCTAATCGTCACTGACAGTTCATGGACTTATGTTCACTTATTTGCAATAAGCATCACTTTCCCAGATTTGACCATGTGATTATTGTATATTAAGTTAAATGTGTATTTTAACCATCACTGAATGTATAAGTTTATGAAGTGATTTGAATCTCCATGGCTTCCCAGATGGGCACACACATACATATTCTTCTGGCTTTCTTTGTTAACTTTTATGTTCTGTGATTGTGTCTATGTGGAAATGGTATATGACGTTATGTATGATTAAAAGGGGTTATGGAAATTGTGGAGTTTGGCAGTAAGATGTAATCCTTTTTCTTTATATTGCCAGTTGTTGAATAAAAGGGAACTTGTATATCGGTTTACTGCCTAAGCATTTGGTACCCTTTTGATTGAAAAAAAAAAAAAGAAACCCTCTTTTATTAATTGGCTATACCTAAATGGAATTCATGTACTGGCATCGATGTACTCCTAGGAAATTTTCTTGCCAACTATATGTGTTCAAAATCATGGTCAGATTTATCTCTTCTTCTAAAGAATAATTGAAATAATATTG
Organism: Capsicum annuum; assembly: GCF_002878395.1. Taxonomy (NCBI): domain Eukaryota; kingdom Viridiplantae; phylum Streptophyta; class Magnoliopsida; order Solanales; family Solanaceae; genus Capsicum; species Capsicum annuum. Next base: position 35,381,119 of record NC_061119.1, on the reverse strand, counting down.
CACACCTTTCCAAATTTTCCATGTGAGGCGTGATTCTCTACTCCCCGATATCATTTTGTCTCTGAAATCATGATTTTCTTAGCTATGTGTGGATTTCTTGCTCCTTGTACTGGCGAATAATAAGTTATAGGATCACCCATGTAAAATAACTAATTGAACTAGTGAATTTTCCAGATTTGTTTGTTCTTTACATCCTATGATTTGTCACCACAATTTAGTAAGATGGCTAAATACTCTTGGGGTGTGTTGAGAATTTCTTGGACGCAACATGCGCTAAATCATCATGGTTTCGTGATTACATACTCTGAGATCTTGGTTACATGAACTTCTGTACATCCGATGCTGCTCCGCTTATTTGCACTTATGTGTGGATGTTAGTTGACATTTGCTATTGTTAAATTAGTACTTAGTCACTTCAAAATTGTTGCATCGTCTGATTAGCGTATCCATGTTGGAATCAAATATTTTCTCTCGGGTGTTCTAACGCTTGGTGTTTGGCCTTATTTTTATGTATAAATAACATAAATACCAACCTTTAGAAGTAATTACATTTTCTCCTACTTTTTTAATTACTTTACTCTCTGCCTATTAATATATATAACATAACCAATATATACGTAGCATTCTGTGTATATGTTGGGATTTTTGTAATATGTTTAGGGAGTTAGTTTTTTTTTTATAATATTGTGTATTTGTGTAATTTTTAGTATTATAATTGTATATTTGTGTAATTTTTAGTATTTTTATAATATAAGGGTTGTTCAAGAGCATTACATCTGGCCTGATAATTTATACTTTGCATATAGATTTTATTTAATTACTAATTCTTATCTCTCTTTGTTTTCATGAAACTAGCGCGTGGAGTTTCTCAATGGAACCTGTTTTGACCCAATATCGGGTCAAACGTTATTAGGATCGCAGAGCTTCGGAGTCGCGCAAATTGAAGCCAAAACTCCTAAATGGAGTCTAGTATCGCTTTTCATCTTTCGATTTAATTTGTACTTGTCATGTTTAGTTTTAGAATGATACTAACTCTTGTTATTGATTTTTTTTTAACTCTATTTGATTATCAAATTTGTGTTGCCGCATTACTTGTCTATCCTTTTAGAAGTAATGTTCTGAGCTTTTCAAATAACGCATAATCAATACTAGATTAAGAAAAAATGCATTTTATCATACTTGGCTAATTTTTTTTTTAAAAACTAATTTTTCCCTTAAAAGGTGTTTGCAATAAATCGATGTGGTAATCTCTACATTTTTTTCTTAAGACAAATAAAAATAAATAAATGAATTGGAATTTCACATATTAAATTTGTGGGAGAATAATTTTCCTAAGATTTCAGATTTCTTAAAGAGGTTGTCTGCTAATTTTAACTTATTTTTTTATAAATAATGCCAATGCTTTACATTTTTCTTATGTTTATTCAAGTTTTTTCCTAGATCTCAAAGGCTAAGAAACGCAAGGTATGCTCATGCTGTCATGTACGAGGTATGTTTTATAACTATGGTTATTATTTTAGTATACATTATTATCGTCATTGCTATTTTTATTATTATTATGTTTGTTGTTGTTATTGTTATTGTTATTGTTATTGTTATTGTTATTGTTATTATTATTATTATTATTATTATTATTATTATTATTATTATTATGGTTTAAAAAACTCCTTCGCATGCTATTACAATTATTAATTTTATATAAATTCAATTTATTCACAATCTTTCACATATTTCTCATATACTCTTAAATATACATTTCCTAAAAAATTTTCATGCTGTAAAATACTTTTGTTTACTCTATAATAATTTTAGTTATATACTTAACTTCACATATTTTAAATTTTCTAATTAAATTATGAGACTTTGCACTTTTATAATATATGTGTGAATTATATTATCACTCTTTACATACTTAAAATGCATGTATATTTTTGCAATAAGGATATTACTCTCTTGTACATGGTAGCCCCACGTTCGGTATACCTGAAATTTTCTTTTACATAAAATAACAAATAGAAAAATAATGATGAAAGTTTTCTTATCACCATTTTAGAAAATAACAAAAATAAAAATTCTTTTTCAAATATTTTTCCTAAACTAAGTGTAAGGACGATCTTCGGGTTGGCTCGGAGGGGTGTCGAACACTTTCTTCTCGTGTAACTAAAATTCTTTCTTAGAATCTCAAAAAGTTTTCGAAAGGCGAAAACGGAGTTTTCTACATAAGAAATGATTTTTCCTAAATTTTCTAAAAAGTTAGGTGGCGATTCTATAAAATGAATTTTAAAACCCAAGAGTCACGACACTAGTCACCATAAGAAATGGTTTTTCCTAATTTTCCTAAAAAGTTAGGTGGCGACTCTATAAAATGAATTTTAAAACTCAAGAGTCACGACACTAGTCGCCATATGTTGTGTGATTTTTCAACCGGTTTGAAATAGGGGGCGATTGTTGTATCTTGTTTTGATAATGAGCAGCTGACTTCAAGGGACCAGGTCTCTGAATGTTCAAAGGTACAGTACAGCTGGCATGCGTCTACACAATTTTGTTTTGTTATGTAACAAACTGTGCAGGTGCTGTTTGTACTACTTAGGACACTTGGTCCAATAATATTCAACCCTAATCATCACTCATCTATTAAAGGAAAAGGATGCACCTTCATCAAGTGATTTTTGCAAATTCGAAAATTGAAGAGTGAGGGGAAGGCAAAAACTCAATGTTCTTCATTGCTCAAGTAAAGCTCAAGTTCTTATTTCTTGTATAAGCTAAAAGAGGAGTGTTCTTGAGTGAATCCTAAGTTTGTTGCTGATTAGTGTTAGTCATCTTTGAGGGTGTCTTGATAGAATTGTCAAGGTGAAGTTGTAGTAGAGTTGCTACAAGCAGGAGGAGCCTAGATTTAGGTTGAAATTAAGTCTGCTATCAAGAGGTTGATTATACTGGATTTCTAAGAAACTTGTGAGGGCAAACCGTAGTTTTTTTTCCCTTGAGCAAGGGTGTTTTCACGTTAAATCTTGTGTTCTTTACATTTCTTGCACTGTCTTTTGTTCTTGGTTGGTTTACTGTTTTTTGCTTGTGATTGACTTTGAGGTACCTGGTCCCTCACTGTGTGGTGCAACCATTTAAGGGTTTCAATGATTGGTATCAGAGTTGGTTCACTCTAAGAGGTGCACACCCAGAGTGTCTTGGTTATCATGGTTGCTTCACCTAATCTAGAATAAGGGCAATCTATCACTAAACCACCTAGTTTTAATGGTAGTATTATAGATGGTGGAAAACCAGGATGATTGACTTTATTATAGCTTAGGATAGTAAGCTGATGGACATAATCCTTGATGGTCCTCATATTCCTGTTAAAGAAGTCAAAGAAGGAGAAATAACTAGAATGGTTGTTAAAAGAAGGAGAGATTATGATGATGAAGACAGAAAGAAAATTGAGAATAATTATAAGTCCAAGAAATTGCTAGTTTGTGGTATAGAGATTGATGAATATAATAGGATCTCAACTTGTGAAAATGCCAAAGAGATCTCAAATTGCTTGAGGACTACTTATGAAGGCACTACTGATATGAAGGATTCTAAGGTAGACATGCTGACTACTCAGTGTGAAACCTTCACCATGAAAGAAGGAGAAACCATCCAAGAAATACATACAAGATTCACTTTTATCACAAATGAGCTTCACTGCTTAGGAGAAGTGATTTCCTTGTACAAGCAAGTGAGGAAGATTCTTGGGGTTCTTCCTAAGTCCTACGAAAGCAAAGTGGATTCTATAACTGAAGCAAGAAACCTGAAGGCCCTCACAATGGATAAATTGATTGGAAACCTAAATACTTATGAGCTCAAGAAACAGCAAGAGCTAGAGAAGAAAGAAGTTAAAAGAGAAAAATGTCTTGGATTGAAGGCTTCAAAATATGATTCAAGTGAAGATGATATTCATGCTGCCTATTTGGAAAATAGGATTGTTAGATCAATGAAGAAGAATGGTCAGATCCAAAGAAAAGGAAGCAGTAGTAAAAAGGGAAACAATGTTAAGGCATGTCACAAATGTGGGAGTCCTGAGAATTTTATCAAAAACTGTCCAATGCACAAATTAGATTATCAGGAACATCTCAAGACTCGAAGTGACAAGGGAAAGAATAGGGGTCTGGTCCTTGAAAATTCAAGAAGGAAAGTTGCAGTTGATTACGCAGTAAAGCAAGCTCTAACAACATAAGGAGATTCTTCCTGTGAATCTATGGGGATGAGAGTCCTAGAGTTGTGTCTATGTTAGCATTAGAAGATAGTCTAATTATCTATGATTCCTTGTTTGCATTCATGGAAAATACAAAAGATGAAGAAAAAAAAGGTAGCTCTTTCTGATATTAAGGAAAACCTAGATAACTACACTGTTAGGAAGATAAAAGGCTTGCAAGTGTGTTGATAGACTCTGTGTGTGAATTGACAGATAAGAAAAATGCTTTAGAGGTGAAATTAGACAATCCAGAACTTGAACTGATTACTCTAGCTCTCCAAATATCTGAAATTGAAGAAATGGTTACTAAAGTAAATTTTGAAAATCGGGGTTGCATGAGTCATTTAGAGAAGTTAAATGCTTTGGATGGTAGGGAAGAAAGAAGCTCCATGGATTTAGATTGAACTTGAAGAGAAACTGAAGGTTTCTCAAAGGCATCTTATGTGTGCACTACACAAGAATAAAGTGTTGGAAAGAGACCTGTTCCTTTTAAGAGAAGGGCTTAATAAATCTCTTAAATGACTATATCATCAAACATCCCTTCTAACTTAACCATTCAAGGTGCTAATAATAGAAAAGGTCTTAGTTATCAAGGAAAAATTGAACCTACTGGGTCTCATGGAAAGGCTGATCCTAATGCTAGAAACAAAGTCCACAAGCCTCTATGTACCCATTGTGGAAGAGATGGGCACATGAAGAAAAATTATTAAAGATAGCTTAGAGCCAAAATAAATGGTTCCAGAGATGTTCAGCGTTGAAAATCGCATCCTAAGGGGTTAAATCCACTAAAAATTGTGAAGAGGAATCTATCACTACCTAAATGGGCCAAGAAGGTTTTGATCACACCATTGTCCTCCTATTGGGAACTCAAGCTCAAGTGGGCTCCTAAATCCAAAAAGTGATCATGGTTCTAGGTGTGAGAAAAGGGATTACAGTTAGGAATGGGTATTGATAATATGTGTTCTAAGCTCAATATTGGACATCTAACTGGATTATCTCTCTCGAGACACTTCAAGGTGGAAGTGTCTCATTTTGAATTAGTTGGTTTCAAGGGACCTGGTCCAAAAGGAATTCATCTTAGATGAAAGTTCTTGAGGCGGTATGAGTGAAGTAAAGTTTGGGACTTGGTCATCAGACTTGTTCTAAAAAGCAAGTTAAGACTGAGCTTGATCAAAATACCCTTACCCAATATTTGAGTTATGTCTCTCCTCAAAATTGGCTATGTTAAGGAGGTAGGTGTCCATGATAAAGAAGGTTCATGTTTAATTCAGTTCCATATCTTTGTAGGTATACACCCATGGGGACAACTTAGGAGGAGAATAGTTGAAGCAAACACAAGTACAAAATTCAGTAAAAAAGAGAGGGACCTGGTCCCATCTCTCAGGTTAGTACCAAAATAATTTGCCTTACAAATTCATCAGATTTTTGTTTTAAAAAGGCCACATGTCTTTTCTTATCTTAACAAAGTTGTCAATTCAAAAATTCAAACGTGAAGAGTCATACCGTTTGCGATTAAACACATCAATCTAGAAAAGTAACTCTTAAATGTCGAACGGTGGTCTCCTTAATTATAAATTCAAATCCTATTGTTTCATTCTCTTCTAAATTAACTCAAAACATTCTTTTCTTTCTTAATCAAAATTGGTCCTTTTCTTTTCCCTTCTTAAAAAAAATCAAAATGTCTGAAATTTCATCTTCTTCAATCCCCATGAAATAATTGTCCACTGCCTCAAGAGTCAGTAAGTGCTTTACGTATTAGTTCTTCTTATGAAATTCCTGAAACCCTAGGAGAAACTACTCAATTCGAAATTCTAAGCTCCAGCAAATGTCCTGATGAGTCAATTTTGGAAAATGACGTAAATAAAGGATTTGGTTCCCCAATTAACTAAAAAGTTCCTCAAGGACATCTTCTCTAAAAAAAACCAAAGTCCTCCAGTGTTTCTCAAATCCATGTCCCCTCTAAAAAAATTGAAAGATACTAAAATGAAAAAGTACTTACAGTACTTGGTTCCCCTACCCCTTCTGAGTCAAACCCTATCCTTTCCCAATTATGTGATGAAAGAGTTCAAATAGAGAATCTGATTCACTTAGCAGCGTAAACTTGATGGCTGAAAATTTGCTTTTACTTGCTTACGAAACCAAGGAAAGTTTAGTATGTGCAGAGGAGAAAATTGCAGGAGAAAAAGTTGATTTAACAAAGGAAGGGGGGTTTGTATTACCTCCAGATGAGGAAGATGAAGAGGAAGAGGGTGAGGATAAACAACCTCTAATTTGGAGAATGAATAAACCAGGGGACGGTAAAGAAAAAGGGAAAATGAGTGACACTAGTGTACAAGTTATAAGATCTTATTCTACGGGGGTCTGAAAAGAAATTGCTAGCAGATGCCATGAAGGAAATTAAGTCTTCTACCACTAAAAGTAGAATACTCACGAAATCTACTGTAGAGAATGAAGAAAATCATGAAGTTGTGGAGGTTAGAGAAGATGAGGACACTATTCTGATATTGCTATTGCAACTAAGAAGAAAAGATAAGAAGTTCATGATGCTAAGAGGACCTGGTCCTCTGGTCCAAAGTCTAGCAGTACTGTTGTTCTTAACACCTAATTTTTGTCCTCTATAACTAAGTTTAATTCCAAGTTTTTTCGATTTTCAAATAAAATTACAATATTTATTTCATCCGAATAAAAACTTTTCAAAGTATTTATTTGGGTAGTTTTGTTATTTTAAGTAGCGATTATATATTACTGAATTCAACTATACGAAATTATATAATTTGGTTACTTAAACATTTATTTTATGAAATATAGGGGTTTATTATCTTGAAAATAAATTTAAATGATTAAAACCTTAATTTAAATATCATGTGTTCTTGAAAATAATATATATATATATATATATATATATATATATATATATTTGACTGATTTTATTAAATCAAGAAACTCAAGATTAAATAAGGTATTAATTTGTATCGAATTTCAATTTAATTTAATCAATTTATTAAATTTGACCATAATTGATATGAAATTGGCCACATTTGCTATGATGGACCAATTTAATTTTTAATTTGATCAAAATACTAAATTCAGCAAATTCTAAATTTAATTGAGGGTAATAACCCCAAAAATTTTAACAAATCTATTGCCAATCCTAAATTTCCTCCCAATTGACCCATACCCCAAACAAGCCTAATCCAACAACTTCACCCAGCCCAACATTGGCAATATATCAGCCGCCCTCAATAAGCCCAAAAATGGCTGACTCGACACATAGAATGCTTTCTTCTCCAGCAATGCTCCATCAACGAAAAACACAACAACAACGTACACACAACAAAAATAATTGAATCCAGCTTCGATCAAGCAACCCTGAAACCCGACCCCAACAACTCCAACAAACCGGACCCAATCGACTCATACAATCCGCATCTGACCCGCGAACCAATCCAATGCTGCTTCAACGAACCTTCTAGAAATGGGACAGCTCATAGCCAACAATTGAACGTATGAATTCGTACGATTTTCTCCTCCCTCCAACCTTATCCAATTTCAAAATTTAAAAGAGATTCCTTAGAAATTCGAATTCCAAAATTACCCCCAAATTTATTGCTCCCACATGGGTGGGAGCTAAAAAAATCACTCCATTTTGTTCTCTATAAATAGCTCATTCTTAGCTGAAAACCCAAGCCTTAGAGGGTGGAAAGAAAGCCTTTTGAGAAAAAAGACTTAAAAAATTATTTTCGAACAAGAGAATTTCCATTAGAAGTTCTCTTAGTTGAAGTTTAGTCGATCTGACTTCGAGTTCTTCGTGGTGGTCAAGGTTCTGATGATAGCTCGAGTCTCAGTTTGCTGCCCCAAAAGAGTTAAACATACTCTTTTCCCTTTTAATGCTATCATTTTCTTCTCCATCTTTTTCTCCATAGCAATAGTCGTTTAGTCGTAATCGTGATGAGGCTAGGATTTGGTTGTTGTAAAGGCTGCAGTGGCCATAGGATTTGTATGTGATACGAATCGTTACGTCGCTTGTTGAATCGATATTCACCTCTTGTTGTAATGTTTTTTTTTTTTATGTCTGTAGTTCCTTTTCGCTTAGGTCTATCGTCCATGTTGTTATCGTAGATCAACCATTATTCATCTAATATTGTTCATTGCGATAGTGAATGTGTTTTGAAATACATGACTTGTTAACATATGAGCTACCCGAGCTCGTTCAAGCTTTTTTGATATCCATGTTCGGCGCCAATATCTTTCCTAGTGTTAATCTGAGTTCGTTTAAACCTGTTTTTGATATTTGTGTATGTATCTGTATGCTTGTTGTGCCTGAATATGTAAATTGACTTCATGGCCTGGTATAGTCTCTAAGTAGCCTAAAGATGGTAATTTGGTAGTAATCGACTGATTAAAGTTGAATTGTGGAAATTTAATTTAGTGAGAAAATCTCAAGAAATCATCTTGGCTCTTTATGACATCTGAGGCTTTGAAAAGAAAATTTTTCATTCTTTCATTAAATTCGCTAATGAATTTAAGATGTTGTCTCGAGTCTTTTTCTGCTTATTCGTTTTTAGTCCAATCTTGACAAATTCATTTGTTGGAGTATATCATGTAACAATTCGTTGAGTTGTAATAATTTTTAGTTTCCCTTGAAAGAAGGTTTTTCATATTTGTTATTTGAATCACCAATCGTTAGTCGTGTATGTTCTTTTTAATAATATGTGGTAGTCGTGTCTTCTCGATAATTCCTTGTTTAGTTGGCTTGTTTTATAACCATGTTCGTTTGATGTAATGTTCTTTCCACCTACGTTTTATACGCTATGTTTTCAAACTTCAATTTTATATTTGGTGCTTTTTGTGATGAAATGTCTTATATGTTCAAGCTGAAATTTCTGCCCTCGTTTAAGAAACTTACCCTCCCCTCTTTTCTTGTTGCTAATTCTAGTTGTCGCTAGTTTTTTATGTAAGTTTCACATGCAACTGTTCCTTTTGGCGTTTATGATTCTTTGATGTGATGTCGTGTACTCGGAAATGCGTTGAACTTATTTTCTATTAAATCTCTTGTGAAGTTATAAGTTAAGCAATGCAAATAGTGTCGGATGTAGCCATGTGTATATTCGGTTTGGATTCGTAAAGTACTTATTTTTGTATCATTCCCATAAGTGTCTAATTGGTCATCTCGTTGGTTAAAACGTTATTCATAAATTTCTCTTTCTTCTATTTCCAAAAGATATAATTTTGATGTTTGAAGATGCCAAAGTGAGTTAGTTTCAGTATAAGGATAAAACCTATTCGCTTCTGTCTGAAATGTTGAAATTGACTCGCCCAACATATGACTGTACTTTCAAGAATGAATCTTTATTTGGACTAAATAACCTCTGCTTAGTTACTTATGGTCTTTTCCTTTTTATTGGTCTTCTCGAGTTTGGGTTCATCTTATCTCCGCATGACTAAGTGATTGTTTCAAAGTGTTACAGACTTTGCCTTTGTGTTCTTAAATCTATTTTGCCATTTTTGAGAAATGTTAGATTAGTTGAAATATAAGGTCCATTTTTTTTAATATTGTGTTTCTCAGTCGAATTGATATGAACATGTCCTATTGTTTTTCTAATCGGCTTTTTATCATTTAAGATTCATGACATGTTTTCTGTTGTTAACTATGTATTAATTTTCTTCATATTTTCTTTGTTTGATCATCTAATAACTACCTTCAGTTTTCTAATTTGATTGATCATGTGTTGCCTTCCTTTACTCCACCTCCTTTTTTTTTTTTTGATAATATATTAATAAGCTTTACCTTTCCTTCTTTGCATGGATATTGATTGAGCTCCACGTGGACTCTTTTCCCTTTGCATATTCATCATGGACCATTGAGGTCCACCCTTTTGAGTGCCCGAAGATTGAATCCTAAGTTGATTACATGGAGCATAAACACGAGGAGTTGGAAGAAAGAAAAACAGGTCAAAGTCTCATCAGTGAAGCCACTAAGAGACTTGAATAGTCTCATATTTTTCATTGCTTTATTTATCTTAGCTATCTCTTTATTTGTTTATTCATTTATTCATCTGAGTGTCGAAGCCAAAGTTGTAAACTAATATAGGTGAAGCAGATTTTGGGCCAAAAGGGCTACAAAATATAATTTACGATAGGTTATGAGCCTAATGCCCAATATTTAGATTAGGATAGGTGATGATGGGTCGAAAGTTCAAATTAGCTTAGGACAGGTTTATTGATTTGGGCCTAATAATTCTCTACTAAGTTGCCATATTTATTTTATGCAAGTCTTCTTTTTTTCTAAAATCACTTTCTTTTCAAAAACCAACTTCTCTTTTTCAAAGTTAGTTAAAGGTGGTTTTTAAATTGTCCGGCTAACTGCAAGTTAGCGGACATTTTAGGTGCCTTTAAAATATTTCTAAGATGTTAATAAGAACCTCTTACCTAGGATTTTTTAAAAGACCAAGTCTTTTTCTGTTTTAAGACTTAGGATTTTTCTTAAAAGTTTTTTTAGTTTCTTTTCAAATAAATATAGTGGCGACTTTATTTGTTTTGAAATTTTCTTTAAAGTGTCGAAGTAGTTTTAAAATTTGAAATCAATGTTTTCCAACCCTTCGAGTTAAGCAGGGATAAAGCAGAAATGGAGACTCTGCTGGGGACTTTAACTGTTTATGTGTTTATATGTTTCAATTCTACAGTATTTGATAACATAGTCCCTCATGATGATTAGTAAATTGTTTTGGAATTTCATGGATGTCTCGGCCCCTATTAATTAATTTCAAATAATGTTTTGGAAATACGACGGTTTATCCGCACGTAAGGCGTTCGGTGGCTGTTCGTATTTTCAAACCCAAGTTTTTTGCTTGGGCGTTTGTGTCTAAACCCACTCTAGACACCTAGGATAGAGCGAAACCAAAAACCTGAGTCTAGGATGACCCAATACTTGAGGGGGTATTGGGCCTATTAGAAGACTTGCCCTACGTCTATTGACCTTGAGTCAATTATAGACAAATCATATTTATGTGCTGAAGAAATATATATTTGTTTAATTCAATTCATTATCCTTTAGGGGTAAGGGGAAGGCTTACTCTATTTACTTTCACATGAGGATGCTTTAATCATCCACCAATTAAGGAGAAAACTTAAAGCGAACCAGGCAAGAGGTTGATTAATCTGGACAATTGCATGATTTTCCAAACTAATGATCTATGAGTATGAAGCACAGTTATACGAAAATTGCTTGATCATCAACAAATGTTGTCTATGACAAAAAGTAGACAAAGTTAAGTGGGTGAAGTTCAGTGAAGGAGCATCTAGTTTTTGTATCCCCTGCGCGGGACTTGTTCTTTTTTTCATGTTATTTCCTTTTACCTAAAGAATTGTATCCCTCTTAGGTTACTTTTGTAGGCATTTGTGCCCTCTTTATATATATCTATATAGATATGGGGGATAATGGATTGGTTTTAAAAAGTATATACTTCCTTCAAATACGTTAGGCCAACCTTTGTCTCAAAAAGGCCATCCAATTAGGATGCACGTTTATTACAATATGCTTGTATGATATAACTATTTATGTGCTTATACGTGTTATGTTGATTCGAATTAAAGGCAATTTGATCCGATCTTATTTTCCATAGAGCATCTCTAGGCAAAAATATACCCACTATAGAAAAGTCCGGTCAAATATATTCCAAGTCTCCCAAGTCTCTCAAAAAAGTTTGCAATTATTTTCTAAAGCGTTATTCTACCATTTTCAGGAAGGCTGACTATAGACTTAGAAGAAGTCATTGTAGGAGTTAGACCAAATAGACGATGTACTAAAGGCGAAGAATGAGAAAGTGACTATGAAGGTTGTTGTGGCCAAACGAAAAACTACCAAAGTCAACCTAATGATTAAATAATATGAGGATGTTACCATGACTAGGAAATTGGAGGAACAAACTTTCCTAACCAAAGCCAAGATCTCTATGATCAACCAAATATTGGGAAAAAGAAGAAAATATCAAAAAGAGACCTTGCTAGGGAGATCAAACGACTAGCCATGGAGTTTTAAATAGTCGTTGAGATGATTGAAAAGATTACAGGAGAAAACAAAGTGAAAAAATTAGATGATGCTAGCATCAGGCAAAAAGAAATACCAATGACGCTTGAAGAACTCATAAGGGAAATGAAAGAATGGTCAAAAGATGCAGACAAGACATTCTTTCCTTCAAGGCTCAGGCAAGGAGACGAACAGATCACACTCAGAGCAAGTACAAAGAATTATATGAGAGAGACAGAAATTGTAAATATCTCAGAGATTTACCAATTGATGCAGGCTATGGGAACATTGTGCCCAATCAAGTCTCAAAGGCCTCAATGTGACCCCAAAGATGAGCACTAAAGATGTGCCTACCATTTATTCCATAAAGGACATATCACAGATGAGTGCTATACATTGAAAGCCAAAAGATGTGATTTGATTAACAACGATAAAATTTCTCACTTGTGTGGACCTCACACCATGTTGGAGTGTGATAGGTTTGAATCAGGAGTGTGTTACTAGTGATTCTAAAATTCATTGTTTGTACTTCATAACTTTTATGGATAGATATGAATACGTTTTCTCCAAGTTGGTCCAAGCAAAGATCCTCTATCTAGTCGAGAGAAAGGAAAGAAAAGAGTCTGCCAAATGGAGGGAGAGTGATTATATTTGTCATTATCACAATGGAGCCAAAGGTCATACAATTGAAAAGTGTCTTGCTTTCCACTTTGATTTAGAGTATTTGATCAGAATTGTAAAGATTTGATTGGAGTTCATGCCGAACCATCCATAAAGTAGAAAAAGGCTAGAAAAAATTGAAGAACTTTCCACTATTAAGAATCAAGCTTTAAAAGTAGCAAGTTTTGTTTTCATTGTATTTACTTTCCTGATGTAATGAGGTTTTAGTGGATGTAATGAAGTGAAAATGATCCTTTCTACAACATTTCAAACTACGCAGGGCTTGATTTCTCCTTGGTGAGATACGTAGTCATCCTTTCGGCCCGACCCCTATCTTCAAAAAACTCTATTGTCTCGCACTTTCTTGAAAGAAGTAATTAGGTTGAAAAGAAGAGAAGTTAAGCCTTCTTGATAAATTCCACCAAAACTTTGTTCATTGAACAAAATTTCGTTCATCGAAATTCTCGAGTCATCATTACTTCATGGATCAATTCGCATGAGATGAGAAACAACTCTATATGTTTACTCTCTACCTTATATATTATTTTGCTTATTACTAACGGAATCTAACACGTCAGCCTTTGAGTTTTTTTTTACTTTGCTGGTAATAGAAACTACTCTGTGTTGACATAAAATGGCCCTACTTCACTAGATCAAAGTGAATAAGAGATTCCCCGCTTGACTATAGCTTTGTTACAGGAAAAGAAAAATGACTAGTAGTAAAACTAGATTCTACCAGTCATTTTTCAAAACCTATAAGTGATGGTCTCGAGGATGGAATATGAAAAAATATGAAGCTGCCATGAAAGAATTTACCAAGATAATCGGGATCATGGAAGATGAATTGGAGGAGACATTGTTGAAATGGACCTTCTCTCCACTCATGACTCGTCGCCCGTCATGTAACAATAACTTAAAACCTTCCATTTTACTGTCATGTCAAGAAGCAAAATGAGAAAAACAAGAAAGATAATGATGAATGAGAGACAATAGCCCTAGAATAGTCAACAGAAGAGCCAAAGAGTTCGAAAATCAAGAAAGCTTAATCTGGAAAAAATTGAGATAGTTAACTAAGAGGATAATGACTAAGAGAATCAAGGTCAATGTCTATCTATAAATAGCAAGGAAAAGGGTCTGGTCAATTCTCTCAAAGGAAAATTGGACAGTTGATCATTCGTTCTATCAAAACAACACAATGAGAGTGGCATGTCATTCATATAGTGCTAATTTCTATCCTAGTAGGATGGATAAGTGTATCTAGGGCCATTAAATCCTGAAAATGAGTTTTATGTACAAACTACGTTTGACCTAAATTTCTAAGAAAGGGATATGTAGGCCGCTTATGTCGGCTTCGGTCAATTCCTTAGGAGAATTTATTATCCTTTTTTTTAATGTATGAACTGTGTGATGACTTGAATTCCCAAGAAAGGGATACGTAGGCGGCCTATGTCAGCTTTGGTCAATCCATTAGATTTTTCTATATATCCTTAGCATCGTTCTGAACTACATTTGACCTGATTTCTACTTCAACGTGATACATAGGCACCCCAATGGCTCAGTCATATAACCCCAGAAAATTGAAACTGGGGCAGAATTTTGGAGAAGGAATCTAAAAAATTTAAAAAAGAAAGATCATCATCCAACAAAGAGAACGAAGACCAACAAAGACTTCAGATCCTCTCGAGTTGAGATCATCTAAAAAAATATTAAACAGGGCAGAAATTTTGAGGAAGACCTTAAAATTTTCACTAAACACTAGAATATATTTAATATTCCCCAGCACCAGAGATAAAAGTCATGCTTTATTAGTCACCAGTTGCGATAATTTTTATGAATATTATATTTAGAATTGTTCTAAAAAAAATAGTCGCTAGAAAAAGCCACTTTGTGTCTACTAAATATTTACCTTGAGGGAAGGTACGTCAAAGGAGATGGCTCAATGATGCCACAATCAAAGCAAAAATTCATCCTCAAATTCTCCATGAGACAACGCAAATGGTATTCGAGAAGTCCCCTAAAAAATGGATACTACCCATTTGTTTACATTTGGAGGATTTATCATTTAAATGTGTATCCAAAAGAGGATGATAAGTTGACTAAGTTATCCAGATTAGTCATTTAAACTGCTATAAAGCTTGACTGTGGTCACTAGTGAGAGCAACATTGTGTCTACTGACTGTCTACCTTGAGTACTGGTACTTATAAAAAGCAAAACACAGACAAATGGACTCATGTGAAACTGTTTTCAAATCAATGGAAGAACCATTTCATATCATTCCATTGCCAAGAGGGTCATACTAAGAGGGCCATTTCATATCATCTCATTGCTGAGAGAGCCATTTCATTTCATGCTATTGCCGAAAGGACCATTTCATATCATCGTTGAGAGGGCCATTTTATCTCATCGCGGAGAGGGCTATTTCATGCCATTGTCGAGAGGACTATTTCATGTCATTGCCAATAGGGCCATTTCATCTCATTGCCAAAAGGGGTCATTTCATATTATCTCATTACTGAGAGGGCCATTTCATGCCATTGTCAAGAGGGTCATTTCATATCATTTCATTGCTGAGAGGATCATTTCATTTTATCTCTTTTCATTACCGAGAGGGCCATTATATTTAATATCTATTGACACACGAGATAGCATATGCTAGCGTCGAGGATATCATCAACATTTAATATCTATTAACACACGAGATAGCATACGCTGGCATTGAGGATATCATCACCATTTAATATTTGTTGACATGCGAGATATCATACGCTGGCGTCGAGGATATCTCATTATTTTATGAATTAGCATCTGAATGTAGTAAAGGCATATGATTCAAAGGGACGTCTTTAATTCGCTATCTAAAAGCGAACGACATATGAGATTTCCTAGAAATTGTCAATTTGAGGATCATCTATAAGTCATATTATTTGAAATAGAATAGTATGCAAGATTACCTATGAGTTAATAGCCCATTGGTCATCCGTAAGCCGCAATAACATCCTAACCGAATAGTGTGCAAGGTTACCCAAAAATTGATAGTCCGAAGGTTATCCTTAAGCCGCAACTAAATCCTAATCAGAGAATATGTGAGATTATCAAATTGATAAGTCCAAGGGTTATCTATAAGCTGCGTCATATCCAAAGATCGATTATGTGCAGGATTACCCAAAGAC
Organism: Capsicum annuum; assembly: GCF_002878395.1. NCBI lineage: Eukaryota > Viridiplantae > Streptophyta > Magnoliopsida > Solanales > Solanaceae > Capsicum > Capsicum annuum. The sequence goes on along the minus strand of NC_061119.1, from coordinate 35,365,034 downwards.
TAGCTATTTAAGAGATATCTATAAGTCATATTGTATTCAAGGTCAGATGATGTACTGAAATATCGGAGAGCTAGCGATTAGAGGGATATCTGTAAGCCATCTCTTATCTAAGGTCGGGGAATGTGCAGAATTATCTGAAGGCTAGCAATTCAAAGGATATCTATAAGTCACCTCGTATCCAACATCAAATAATGCGTAAGATTATCCAAAGATTGACAATTCAAGGTTAATCTATAAGTCGTATCGATACAAAAGATGCGCAAGACTTACCCGAGGTCATATGCTAAGAATTATTTGTCAATAATCGAAGAGGTTATCATTCTACATACAACAAACATTATAGGTGACTCAAAAAGGCTGTCGCATTAATATAAGATTACACGGTTGCAAGGATCGTTCTACATAGTGTTGTCGGTGTCCTAAAGGGGCCACCCTACTTTAAAGACTTACTCAATCGACAAATGAGCTTATTATGCAATAACTAAGAGGGTTGTTATGTCTATTATTGCAAGTTATTTCCTCCCAAATAGGTACATGAGAGGATGACTTTGCTTTTTAAGCAATATCACACGTACTGATATGGTAAAAAACTATACACCTCTTTCATGCATTGTGCTTATTCCTAATATTTTTTTTTGAGATATTGTCGAAAGCATCCAAAAGGATGAAAATATCAAATCAAAACCATAGGTGGGGATGACTCCAAAAAGGACCCAGCACAGCATGGAACTTTTTCTTAGCAGCAAAACGGAACATAGTCTAAAGAGGGATGCCAAACTCTTTGGATGCAAGCTAAAGGATGTTCACCACCATCATCAAACCACACCCCTGTTAGAAGGTATGTGGCTATTTTAGGATATTCTGGTTTCATCTTCACCTTTGAAATATTTCTAAACTCATACCGAGGGTTACTTTCTCTTTTCTCTAAATTCGAGTGATAGGACACCTAGAGTTTTCAAAATTATGTCCTGGCAAATTTTTACCTATGGATGTGAAGAGCTCCACGTTTATGGGTAAGAGTTTACAAACCTCTTTTTCATAACTCGAACAACTTGTCACTCATCCTAAGTCAAAGATCATATAAAATAAAAGACTCTTTTCTACCGATTGAGTTGAACTACAAGAAGTTTGATTCCCTGAGTCTCGGGGATATATAGGCTGATCTCTATGTTGAAAACTCGACTACATTCCAACCTCCACCCAAATCCCTTAATTCTCCAGTTTTTCAGTTTCATCAAAAACTCTAAAATCGATATAACTTGTGAATTTTTTGAAAATCGTGCTTCAAATCAAGCTTTATGAACTACAAGTGGCCTAAATTCTTGGGTAACTTGTAATATGTAGGAAATCCGATACCGGAGTCAGGCCACAACTCAATGAAACTTGTGCGAAAACCAATTTCCTTCAAAAATAAATTTATAGTCAGACAAAAATTAGGAAGGTCAAACTCCCTTTGCCAGGGTTACTTGCATCCACCCTACCCAAAGGGAGGGGGAAGTTGTTGACACCTAATGTTTTCCCTCCATAACTAAGTATAATTTTGAGTTTCTTCGATCTTCAAATAAAATTACAACATTTATTTCATATTCAATTATACGAAATTATATAATTTGGTTAAACATTTATTTTATGAAATATCGGATTTTAATCAAGGATTACCTTAAAAATAAATTTAAATGATTAAAACCTTGATTTAAATGTCCTGTGTTCTAGAAAATAATTTATTTGAAAATAAAATAATATATATGTATATGTATATATATATATATATATATATATATATTTGATTAGTTTTATTAAATCAAGAAACTCAAGATTAAACAAGGTATTAATTTGTATAGAATTTTGATTTAATTTAGTCAATTTATTAAATTTGATTATAATTGAAATTAAATTGGCCACATTTGCAATGCAATGGACCAATTTAATTTTTAATTTGATCAAACTATTAAATTAGGCAAAATCCTAAATTTTATTGGGGGTCATGTTTTAAATAACCCCCCAAATTTTAACAATTCTATTACCAATCCTAAATTTTCTTCCAATTGACCCATACCAAACAAGCCTAATCACACAACTTCACCCAGCCCAACATTGGCAACTATCAGCCGCCCCCAATAAACCCAAAAGCGGTTGACCCAACCCATATAATGCTTTCTTCTCCAGCAACACTCCATCAATGACAAAACACAACAACAACGTACACACAACAAAAAAAAAATGAACCCAACTTCGATCGAGCAACCTTGAAACCCGACCCCAACAACTCCAGCGAACCCGACCTAATCGCCTTGTACAGTCCGCATCTGACTAGCGAACCAATCCAGCACAGCTTCAATGAGGCTTTTAGAAAAGGGACAGCTCATAGCCAATAATTGAACATATGAATTTGTATGATTTTCTCCCCCCTCCAACCTTATCCAATTCAAAAATTCAAACGAGATTCCTTAGAAATTTGAATTTCCAAAATTACCTATAAATTTGTTGCTCCCACATGGGTGGGGGCTCAAAATATCACCCCATTTTGTTTTCTATTAATAGCTCATTCTTGAGCTGAAAAACCAAGCCTTAGAAGGTGGAAAGAAAGCCTTTTGAGCAAAAAGACTTGAAAAAATTATTTTTGAGCAAGAGAATTTTCATTAGAAGTTCTCTTAGTTGAAGTTTAGTCGGTTTGATTTCAAGTTCTCCGTGGTGGTCAAGTTTCTGACGATAGCTCGAGTCTCTTTTTGCTTCCCCAAAGGAGGTAAACATACTCTTTTCCCTTTTAATTCTATCATTTTCTTCTCCATCTCTTTCTCCATAGCAATAGTCGTTTAGTCGTAATTGTTATGAGGCTAGGAATTGTTTGTTGTAGAGGCCTCAGTGGTCATAAGATTTGCATGGGATACAAATCATTATGTTGAATATTGAATCGATATTCACCACTTGTTGTAATGGTTCTTTTATGTCAGTAGTTTCTTTTCGCTTAGGTCTGTCGTCCATGTTGTTACCATAGATCAACCATTATTCATATAATATTGGTCATTGCGATAGTGAATGTGTTTTGAACTACATGACTTGTTAACATGTGAGCTAGCTAAGCTTATTCAAGCTTTGAATACTTTCGACGTCCATGTTCGGCGCCAATATCTTTCCTAGTGTTAATCCGTGTTTGTTTAAACCTGTTTTTGACATTTGTGACTGCATTTGTATGCCTGTTGTGCCTGAATATGTAAATTGACTTCATGTCCTTGTATAGTCTGTACGTAGCCTAAAGATTGTTATTTGGTAGTAACCACCTGATTAAAGTTGAATTGTGGAAATTTAATTTAGCGAGAAAATCTCAAGAAATCATTTTGGCTCTTTATGACATCTGAGGCTTTGAAAAGAAAATTTTTCATTCTTTCTTTGAATTCGCTAATGAATTTAAGATGTTGTCTCCAGTATTTTTATGCTTATTCGTTTTTAGTCCAATCTTGTCGAATTCATTTGTTGGGGTATATCCTGTAATAATCCGTTGAGTTGTAGTTATTTTTAGTTTCTCTTGAAATAAGGTTTTTTATATTGATTGCTTGAATCACCAATTGTTAGTTGTGTGTGTTCTTCTTAATAATCTATAGTATTCGTGTCTTCTCGATAATCATGTCTCTGTTTTTGAACTTGATTCCTTCCCTGTTTAGTTGTCTTGTTTAATATCCATGTTCATTTGATTGTAATTTTTTTCCACTTATGTTTTATACACTATGTTTTCAAACTTCAATTTTAGCTTTGGTGCATTTTGTGATGAAATGGTCTTATATATTCAAGGTGAAATTTCTTCCCTCATTTAAGAAACTTACCCTTCCTTTTTTTTTGTTACTAATTCTTGTTTTTGCTAGTTTTTATGCAAGTTTCACATACAACTATTGAATTTTCACCTCTTTTTAATGAGGTTTTCAAGAAGTAGTGTTTCCCATTAAGCAAAGTTCTTTTTGCGTTTACGATTCTTTGAAGTTATGTCGTGTACTCGAAAATGCTTTGAACTTGTTTCTGTTAATTCTCTTGTAAAGTTATTAGTTAAGCAATGCAAATAGCGTCGGAGGTAGCCTTGTGCATATTAGGTTTGGATTCGTAAAGTTCTTATGTTTGTATCATTATCATAAGTGTTTAATTGGTCATCTCTTTGGTTAAGATGTTATTCATCAATTTCTCTTACTTCTATTTCCAAAAGATTCTCCTTTGAAGTTTGAAGATGCCAAATGTGAGTTAGTTTCAGTATAAGGATAAAGCCTATTCGCTTCTGTTTGAAATGTTGAAATTGACTCGCCCAACGTATGACTATACTTCCAAGAATGAATCTTTGTTTGGACTAAATAACTTTCGCATAGATACTTATGGTCTTTTCCTTTTGATTGGTCTTCTCAAATTTGGGTTCATCTAATCTCCAAACGACTAAAATGACTGTTCCAAAGTGTTACAGGCTTTGCCTTTGTGTTCTTAAATCTATTTTGCCATTTTTAAGAAATGTTAGATTAGTTGAAATGTAAGGTCCATTTTTTTTAACATTTTTTTTCTCTGTCGAATTGATATGAACATGTCCTATTGTTTTTCTAATTGTCTTTTGATCATTTAAGATTCATGTCATTTTGTTTTCTGTAGTTAACTATGTATTAATTTTCTTCATATTTTCTTTGGTTGATCATATACTAACTACCTTTAGTTTTCCAATTTTAATTGATCATGGGTTGACTTCCTTTACTCATCCTCTTTTTTTTTTGATAATATATTAATGTGCTTTACTTTTCCTTCTTGGCATGAAAATCGTTTGAGCTCCATGTGGGCTCTTTTTCTTTTACATATTTATCATGGGCCAATGAGGCCCACCCTTTTGAGTCAAGCCCGAAGATTAAATCCTAAGTTGATTACATGGAGCATAATCACGAGGAGGACGAAGGAAAATGGGTCAAAATCTCATTATTGAAGCCACTAAGAGACTTGAACAATCTCATTTTTTCATTGCTTTTATTATCTTATTTATATCTTTATTTTTTTATTTATTCATTCATGTGGGTCTCGAAGCCAAAGTTGTAGACTAATACAGGTGAAGCAAATTTGGGGCCAAAAGGAATCAAAAATATAGTTTAGGACAGGTTACGAGCCCAATGCCTAATATTTAGATTAAGATAGGTGATGATGGGTCGAAAACCCAAATTAGCTTAGGACAGGTTTATTGATTTGGGCCTAATGGCCTAAGTCTTCTAGTTTTCCCCTTCCCTTTTTACGTGCTAGTTGTTATTAATTTTCTTAGACTTAGTTAAATTCCCTGCTAAGTCACCAAAATTTATTTTATACAAGTTTTTTTTTTTACCTAAAATCACTTTCTTTTCAAAAACGAACTTCTCTTTTTCAAAGTTAGTCAAAGGTGGTTTTAAAATAGTCTAGATAACTGCAAGTTAGCGGATATTTTAGGTGCCTTAAAAACCTTCGTAAGATGTTAATAAGAACCTCTTAGTCGGGATTCTCTTAAAAGCCTAAGTCTTTTTCTGTTTTAAGACTTAGGATTTTCTTTAAAAGTTTTCTTACTATCATTATATATAAATTATGTGGTGACTCTGTTTGTTTTGAAATTTTCTTTAAAGTGTCAAAATAGTTTTAAAAGTCGAAATCAATGTTTTCCAACCCTTCGAGTTAAAAAGGGATAGAACAATTATAAACAAAAAGAAACATATTGTTGTCAAAAGAAAGAAAGTCTCTAAGGTACCTAGCTCCACGATGAGAAAAGCTGATGAAAAGGAAGAACCAAGTAGAGACTCAAAGAGAAGTAGAAAAGAGGAAGAATAGAAGGTTGCCCCTAGAGAATCAAGGAATACTATCTTGGAAACCTAGAAAGTGTTTTTTGGGAGACTCTTTGATCCAAAGATTTATGAAAAACTGACATGGTGGAATTGGTGAAATATGTGAAACACCAAGGTTTTCTACACCTACTATAACAATCAGCACCAGTGGTTTTTGAAAATGAAGTCAGAGAATTCTATTATTCAATAGATTTCTCAAAAGATAGATTGAGTTTATCTACACTGGTGAAAGTAAAAGAAATAAGATTGGATGAAAAAACCTTGGGGAAATCTTGGATGTACCTATTATGGGTGTGAGAACTATTGTGAAACAACAACCCATAATTGAGTTCATGATTAAAGCCTCAATAGTGGGTGGGACTTCAATAGCTGTAGTTAAAAAGAAATTTCTCACAAGTGAGTTCTAGTTGGTATTTGAATTTGTGAACAAGGTTCTCTTGCCAAGATTAAAAAAGAGGACCATTGCATCTGGTGTTGACCTGTTCTTAATAGAATGTTTAAGAAAGTTTGGGTTGATTAACTTACCTGTTCTTATGATTAAGTATATAAAGAAGGTGATTAATGAGAAGAAAGAGAAACACGGAATACCATATGGGTACTTTCTTAACAAAGTGTTTGATCACCTCTGAGTAATTAGGACAAAGAAAACCCCGGGAACAGTCAAACAAAAGTTCAATCTGACCACCTTGGTGGAGAATAAATGTATTAAAGGCAAAGTTTGATCGGTATCCCAAGTATCTGAGTTGTTAGCTGTTCAAGAAAGGTTGGGAAAGGAAATGAAGGAGTTGAGGATTGTGTTAGCAGCAAAGGACACTAAAATAGTTCACTTAAAACTACAGAATCAGAATTGTCCTCAGAGGGACCTAGTGCCATTGAAGAGCTTGCAGCAGAGAATGCAAAGATCAAGGGCAAGGTTGCAGAATTTACTGGTGAGCTTCAAGGGTTGGATGCTAAAGTAAATACCCTCACTAAATAGTTGTTGGATGCTAATGCTATTAAGGTTGCTAGAATGGACATGTTGCTAAATTACTCTCCCCTAAGCCCTCTTCTACCTGAGTCCTAGTGTGTTAGTTTCCTTTGTAAGTCCCTTTTGTGGCCTTTGCAAACAATTATTTGATGTTTTTTGTTGTATATTGAAATAGTGCTAACAATGAATGAATTTCTACTTATGTGCCTCATGTTTTCCCGTTATTTTAAAGTTGTTCTTCATGTTAGTATTGCCTCAGTGGCCATGAGTTAACTAACATGTGCTTATCTTTACTTTTAGTTTAGTGTTTTTACCTTTCAATGACGCCAAAAGGGGGAATAGTGACTTCATGTGTTAAGGACTAGGTGTGTATGTGTGTTTAAGGAATACACTGATGTGGTAAGGAACAGGTACCATGTTGAACTACAGATGTGAGTTAAAATACAAATATGAATGACGTGTTGACAGGGGGAAGTATGTTATAGACGGTATGGAAGCTATTGACTAGGGAAAGTATACAAATGCACTTAGTGATCAATGATGCTTAATGACAGAGGGAAGAGATTGAAGCTGGATAGTAGTTGACAACAAGGGATGAGGTCCCTATGTTGTATGATGGTGGAAACATAGTGTTGCATAATAGGGTGAATATTCATCTTCAGTAGTGGTAATCATACTGATTAAATATGATGAATGAAGCATGAGCGTAATGCTCAAAACCCTGTGGTTGGTTTGTCATCATTAAAAAGAGGAAAAATTGTTGTATCTTATTTTGATGATGAACAAATGACTTCAAGGGACTAGGTCCCTAGATGTTCAAAGGTACAGTACAACTGGCACGTATCTGTATAGTTTTGTCCTCTTGTGTAACAAATTATGCAGGTGTTGCTTGTACTATTGAGGACACCTGGTCCAATCATATTTCAACTCTAATCATCACTCGTCTATAAAAGGAAAATGATGATTCTTCATCAAGTGGTTTTCACAAATCCACAAATTGAAGAGTGGGGGAAAGGCAAAAGCTCAGTGTTCTTCATTGCTCAATTTCTTATTTCTTGTGTAAGATAAAAGAGTGAGTTTTCTTGAGTGAATCCTGTTTTGTAACTGAATTACTCAGAAAGTACGAGTAATGCTCTTTTATTCTCTTTGCTTAGAGAGTGCTTAGGTATAGTTGCTTAAGTTTGTTGCCCATTAGAGTTAGTAATCTTTGAGAGTGTCTTGACAGAGTTGTCAATGTGAGGTTGTAGTGGAGCTGCTATAAGCAGAAGGAGCCTAGAGTAAGGCTGAAATCTAGTTTGTAATCAAGAGATTGATTATATTGGATTTATGAAAAGCTTGTGAGGGCAAGTCATGGTTTTTTCTCCCCCGAGCAAAGGGTTTTCACGTTAAATCTTGTGTTCTTTACATTTTCTGCACTGTCTTTTATTCCTGGTTGGTTTGCTATGTTTTTGCTTGTGATTGACTTTAAGGGAGTTAGTCCCTCACTGTGTGGTGCAACCCCTTAAGGGTTCCAACAATGGTGCATGATGCTTTTGGGATGCAAGAGGGGTTTAATTTAGGAAAATTGTAGACTATATTCCTAATGTAGAAGCACATCGTTCTTAGAAAGAATTGTATATTGCTAGTCATCCTTTGTTTGATGGGATTTTGCACTCTTAATTGTCTATTATTGTTAGATTATTAAATTTTAAATTTGATTGGAATATTGCTGAAGGAAAAATAAACTCAATGAAAGATCTTATTAAAGAGTTAGTTGACCGCACTTTAGAGGTTCCTGATTATTATTATAATACAAAAAACATGGTGTCAAAGTTAGGTCTTTCTCAATTAACATTTATTATCGTGAAAATGATTGTATGTTATACTTTTAGGGGGATGCTGAACAAGAGTCTTGTAAGTTTTATCAAGATCCTCGCTATGAGTGTGCTTGTAGAGGAAATAAAATTGCTATCATAACGGTGCATTATTTACTCTTATACCAAGGTTGAAGGAGTTGTATGCATCAAATAGTTCAGTTCCCTATATGAGATGACATAGTGAAAATAGAAGGCCCTCTGGTGTCATGTGTTATCCATCTGATGGAGAGTCTTGGAAGTATTTTGATGCAACTTATCCAGATTTTGCAACTGAATCACAAAATATTAGGTTAAGTTTGATTGGGGATGGTTTCTCATTTTTTTATGTTGACAAAGCTAAGCATATTTTGGGAGTTAGAATATTGGCCAAATAATCTACTTTGACATAACTTAAAGTTTTGCATACTTAAAAAAAACTGTTTTGATATCTTGTTCAACACTGTTATGGATGTGACTGACAAGACAAAGGATAATCCTAATGCTAGACTTGATTTACCATAATATTGAAAGAACATGGAATTACATTTACAGGAGTGGACCAATGGTAATTTGCTTACCCAAGATTATTTATACATTCAAGTTGGACCAAAAGTATGCGAGTGAGTTCAATGTTTAAAAATGTTGAATGGATAAGCCTCGAATTTGAAAAAGAGGATTGAAATGGAATATAAAATCTCACATGGAATGAAAAGTTATGATTTCACATTTTCATGGAACAGTTACTTCTGAATAATTTTATTGTGTTTACCTAAAAATATAAGAAAATCTACAACAGGGATCATTTTGTTCTTCAAAGACATGTGCTCCACCACACTAAAAGAAGAAAATCTTGCTCGAATTAAAAAAAAATGTTGTTGTTATAACCAATAAATTGGGAAAGATTTTTTCACCTGGGTTCTTTGATGTGATGGAATATTTTTCCATCCACCTTTTCCACGAAGCCTTGTTAGGCTATTCAGTTCAAACTAGGTGAATGTATCCGGCGAGCAGTAAGCAAGTACAATATATTTGATTTATTTCTTTATTATTCAAGCATATATCTATTTTTATATATTAGACACCTAACATAAAATTATGCAGGACCATTGAAAAATTGAAATAGGAGTTCCAAAAATAAATATAGGGTGGAATGCTCTACAGTTGAAGCATATTTGCTCAATAAATATTTTGATTTTGTTCTTACAATTTTGGTGTTTGAGAAACAGACCGAACCTATCCTAGGATGATGAAATGATCTATATTTGCAACCAAATCAATCTTTAATCAATCAGGTAGTAGGGCAAAAAAGAAACATTTTCATTGGCTCGCTATCATGGAGTACAAACTAGCAATGTTGTATGTCTTACTGAATTGACCAAAAGTTGAGCCCCTTTTAATGTAAGGATATCAGTATTAACATATTATATTTAATTACTCATTTTATTGAGGAAATTAATTATGTTTTTAATATGAATTTTCAGTTCATTTAAGGCTCAATTTCATCAAGATATATATTGAATTCACCAAATGTGGCCACATATAATCTATTCTTGAAGGATATTTCTTCGAAATCGGTTGAAGTACATATAATCTCATGCTACACAGTAAATGATTTTAAATTTTCTATCTAAGAATACTCCAAAATAAGAAAAACAAACGATAGTAATTTTTGAGTTAAGGTGATAATGATGCTGATTACTTTGGCGCCATACAAGAGATTTTAGACATGAAGTATGTTGGTTAGTCAATTAAATAAATAGTAATCCTTCCATATAAGTGGTTTTATCCAATCACATGAGACACAAGAGTACTTAGGGAGCATAACATCGTTGAAGTTAAACACACTAGGTCATATCCTATTTATGATTCTTTTGTTCTCGCATAAAATGTTAAATAAGTGTACTATGTTCCTTATTCGTTGCGCAAGGACAAGTCTGATTGTTGGATTATAATCAAAACCAAGTCTATTGAACAGATAAAAGTTGAGAATGTGTTGGAGACTGTATTTTAAAATGAAATACAAACTGAAATAAAATTCAATCATCGATGAGTGGACACTAACTTAATGAATAATTTGAACCAACTGAAAAATATTTTTGAAGAAGTTATTGAAGAAGAGGTTAAATGGGTAGAGGAGGAGAAAACTTCTAAAGTGTGTGAATGGTTTAGTAGAGAATCTTCGAGAGAGGAGGATTAGCTCTTTATTAGTTATATTCATCATTATTAATGTATTACTTACCTTTTATGTATTTATTTACTCATTAGAATTTTTTTTTTAAAATGTTTTACTTTTGATTTAGTGAAACAAATCATACTCACAGTTTGATAAATGTTTATGGATCTTTTGGATTAAGGTCAATGTAAAGGTTGGTAGGCTTTTTTAGAAGTTTGATATGTAATAGCCTTAGGGAGATTATTGCAAATGAATCAAAGTCTTTTACCTATTGAAGTTCTAGGTTTAACTTTAGTGTTGTTTAGTTTACTTATGAATTGATTGATTAATTAATTCCACAATCTTAACAAAGTGACATTTGACAAATTATTTTTGTCTTTAAATAATTTAGATAGTAGGTAAGGATGACAGGGGTAATAAAAAAGTTGCTACTAGTATGCCAAAAAAGAAAAAGACACTTCCACCTTATAGACGACCCACAGAGATTCATATATCTGAGGATCAGTCTAATAGAAATTCAGTATGACCCTCTTATTCTAGGTCATCACATCATTCATATAGTGCTCCTACACATGTGGATCCACTCTATGACTCTATCAAGACTCTGACCACCCTTATCATCATACCACCACCTTCACAGTACTACCAGACGATCAATGATACTTATAGTCGTCTATCGTCATCTGTCCTATCATCTGCTAGTATCCAGTCAGGTATTAGATCGGTTGGGTTGGATGATCATAACCTCAGAGACCCGCCATCCATTACTTCAGAAAAACCTACGATAGCGTACTCAGGAGCTCCTGTGCCACAGTTGGGATAAAGATATGTTAGTTAGAGGATGTACATTATTCTATATGAAGTAGGTATGATTTCAAAATATAACAACTCTATTTATTTTTTATTTACTATGTTATGCTCTATGATATTAATGTTTGATCTTGTATTGCAGATTTAGACCCAATGATAGAATAACCATAATTGTCTACAAATGTAAAGGCTATTGAACAAGTTGGAAAAAGATTCTAGAATTTTATAAAGGGAAAATATTCAAAGAATTTTAGGTAAGATTTATCTTATCAATTACTTAACACATTATTATTTAAAAAATTGAATTATAACTTATTATTTTTGTTGTAGAAATATTTTTGGTATGATCAAACACACTATTTTGCAATAAGGAAGAATTTTTTAGAAGAACCATAGATTATTAGATTATGCAAGAACAAACAAGTAAAGCCAAACTTTATACCGGTATAAATGTGGCAAAATTTTCTTTGCTACCGGAAAAGAAAAGAATATCAAAAGTTGAGAAAAAAAGAAAAAAAAGTTGAAACGTATAAGAAGGGTGGCTCTCTACAAACTACCGGAGCTATCAATCAGATTGTTATGCAGGATAAAATGATAAGTAACATTTATCAATTTAACTATTTATTTTTATTTTAAATATTTTTGTTTTTGAAGATTAATAATTTTATCATAAGCAAGAAAAAAAGTTAATCAGGGAGATAACTCAAGATGAATTATTCATGGAGGTCCACGGAAGGGAAAAAATAACTCAATGGATGAAGATAGATGGGTTGAGCCACATGAAAATTACTTATCATTTCTTTTACTAAAGTTGATATTATTTAAGTTTGAATAATTTTGTATCCTCTTATTATTAATTTTTACATTACTTTAAATATAGGACAAATATATTCTGAGAATTAATGAGCTTCGCAGTAGTCTGCCTCCTGAAAGTTAGGAGAACTTAATACCCAAAGAATTAGAGAAGGAGTACTGAAAGAGCGTGCATGTTCCCAGTTAGAGGTATACTTTAGGACTACCCAAAAAAATTCTTCATGGAGAATATTAGGTCTTTGTATTTTGGATCCTCCTCTACCACACCAGTTGATAGAGAAATCGTTATTTTGTTTCAAAATCAATTTCTCGACTCAATAGAGAAGTTGTCGCACAAGCTGAGAGGGAAAGGAATAAAGATGAGGGAAATACGACAAAAATGACAATGATGCAGGAGCAAATTAATAATTTGCGTCATTCTTCACAAATTCTTCATCATGTCTCGATGATGTACGTCGAACTGTGAGAGGCCTAGGCCCACTTGATGATTGAACTACAAAGTATGGGGATGGGGATGGGGATGCAGATGAGGATGAGGTGAGTTGCAGTTTACTCTTTTATATATTTTTTTGATTTGTAGTATACTCTTTTATACGTTTCTGTTGTTTGAAGTTTACTTTTGATTTGTACACTTTAAAGTTTGAATGTTTGGATTTAATTTTATATGATTTGTTGTTTTAATTGGTGGACTGGGTGAGACTTCAATATTCGTATAACAGGTTTATTTTGGAAATGCATATATGTTGAATTTTTTTATTTTACAAAATTATCAAAAACATCGACCATAATTAGTCAATTTTAGTAGAAATTTATCAGAAAATCAATCACGTGTGGTGAATTTCTGGAAAATTGCCAAAAAAATACGAATACATGTGATTGGCATTTCTGATAATTTTTTATAAAATCGATCAGATGTGGTTGATTTTGTAAAAAAATATTTATATAATTATATATAAACTGACCACGTGTGATAAGTTTTGGTAAAAATAATAATTATTAAAAAGCGATCACACACAGTTGATTATATTAAAAACTTAATTTAATAAATAAAGAAAATAGACCACTGATGGTTGATTTTATTAAAAAAAAAGTAATTAAATAAATAAATGAAACCGACCACTCGTGGTCATTATCATAAATAAAAAATTTAAATTAAAATAAAATCGACCACATATTATGGTCAAAAATAGCAATTTTATTTTTAATATAAAAAAATCTATAGTTAATATCGAATAATAAACAAATAATATTTTCTTATAATTAAAGCTATCACTACTTTAGCGACCACTGATTTTGGTCAATTTGTGGTCGTAAAATGAAAAAAATCTACCTCATATGATCGCTTTTTGTGGTCAGTTTTTCTTTTTTTTAGTAGTAACTCCCCTTATGAAAAGGTGATTGATGGTGACTGCACTAGAAGAGTTCGCCAGATAGGTGGGAAGCAGTGGAAGATGATGACAATCAAGGTGGCCATTGTTGATCCGTGGACGGGAATGATTGAATAAGTATCAAACTTATCTATTGAAGTCCCACCTTATATCATGTACCAAATGAGCCCTGAAGAAAACTTTGAATGACATGAACAAATTATATTTCAAGATTTGACGCTCAGAAATATCCATATATAGAAATAGATATACATCTATTTGTTTGTCGGAAAACTCCTGTGGGTGCTAACAAAGTAAAATTTATGAATATATAAAAATAAGTGGATTAAGGTAGATCAAGTTTCTTTTAATTTGGTTAAACCAACAAAATATAGATTGAATACAAAAATGTAAAACTTACATAGAAAAATGAAAAAAATATACGAAAGAAAAGGTCGAGTACTCTCTTACAACAGAACCTTAAAAGAAACTTGCAATATTTTTTAAAAGAATCCTCCTCAATATCTTTGTCTCTTTTGTTGAACCCCCACTATTTGTTGTTACAGAGGTTCAACAAGCCTCCACAATTAGCATTGTCACAATCAATTAGCGACAGTTTAATACAGGAGTTTATCGAACCTATACGACATCAAATAACAGAGGTTATTCAAGAATATATTATTCAAAATTGGGCTAAAATAGTGATACATTTGATATATATAAACAATACAATACATATATACAATCTAATACATATTGATACAGTATGGTACAGTAAAATACATATCTAATAAGTATATATATATATATATATATATATATATATATATATATATTATACGATGATACATTTTCTATACATATAAAGTCATGATAGGTACATATTTATACAAAAATGATACAATTTATATAAATATCCTATAGAGATATATACTTTATAAAAATAGTGATACAATTTCTATTAACATCCTATACAGTTACATATTCTTTACAATAATTATATTGTTTCTATACAATTATTTTTGATTGTTTAAAAAAGTGAAAGATCAATTTAATTTTTGCAAAACAAAAGAGTAGTTATAAAAAAAGAAAAAGTTACATAAATCTCAATCCTACTTGAGTTAATTACTTCCTATCCCATTTTTTTAGATTATTAATAATCTCTCAATTATTCTACACGAATATACCACATTTTTTTTGGATATATCACTTAATTTTACATGAATGCATCACATTTCACAGGATATATCACATTCTTCAATGATATATTCAAGATTTTAGGTAAAATTAGGGATTTATGTAATTCTTTAGAAGAATAGGGATTTTAAGTAGTTATGATAAATTAAGTTATGCTATTACGTAATTTTTCCTATAAAAAGAAAAGAAAATATTTAATGAAAAGAAAGGCCGAAATGACCCAAACCATATGAAAATGCTAAAAGTTACAAAATAACACAACTTATCTTTCATTAATTACAAAAAATCCCAACTCCTCAAACTTATTACAAAAATCCCATTTTTGGTGTTTCTCTCTCTCTAAAAGCAAATATACATAAGTTAGATGATTTCTTTCACCGTTTTCACCCTTAAAACTCTCCTAAAATCAAGCATCGATTTTCATTTTGAATACAACTATACTTGGCTCTAACTTATAGCATTAAATTGTATCTTAATCTCCATTAATTATTCTGATTTTTAAGTGTTGAGGTTAGTATTTTTTTTCATCATTTACTGAATCGATTTTTGAGAATTTTTGAATGAAGTAATTATTGCATGTTTTTATTAAGTATTTTTTGAAGTTTCTTCTTTTAAAAATTTTTGAAATTGTCCATTTGAAGTACGATATTAACAACTTAGTACTTTGTTAATGGAGCATTCTCCTTAATTCAATTTTGGGGTTTTTCGAAAGAACAAATTGTTGCATGTTCTTATTAAGTATGTTTTGG
The DNA here is from genome assembly GCF_002878395.1 of Capsicum annuum. NCBI lineage: Eukaryota > Viridiplantae > Streptophyta > Magnoliopsida > Solanales > Solanaceae > Capsicum > Capsicum annuum. Next base: position 35,349,310 of record NC_061119.1, on the reverse strand, counting down.
GGGGTCTTAATTTAACAAAATTTGGTTGTTATTTTATTATTTTTCCTTTTCTGTTTCAAAATCGTCCATTTGAAGTAGAAATAAACATATTTGTACTTTGTTAATTGAGGATTCTCCTTCTTTTAGTTAGGATTAACTCAGTTACGTACAAATCCAGTAGTTGGGTTTGTTCCCAGAGTTTTTGACTACGAGAAACCTAACTTTGTTAAAAACAAATCTAAATTTCGTAACGACCCCAATAAGATGAAAGAGATTAGAAAAGCTGCTGCTGAGAAGTTGAAAAAAGCAGTTGGAAAATCATCAAGATTATCCGAAAAAAGCTTATTCTGGATGTCCACGTCTTCCTAAGGTATATATAATTTTTTTATTTTTGTATATGTTGGGTATATAAATTTGTGGTGAGCTTTTTATTTGAAATACAGTGATCTATATAATTTAATATACATAAGTGAATATTGGGTTTATGTAAATTCGTATGTATGTGTTACACATACATTACTCAACACATATACATAAGTTAGTTTTTCCATTACGTTATGTTATGTTAGTTTGATGCACTGAACATGCAATGTGTATATGAATAACACATACATAAATTTCAATATGTTGTTAATACTGCGTTGTGTACTTCATATACATCATATTTTTTGTGTATATGTGTATATTTTTTGAAGAGGTATTTAAGGTAATGGATATTAGGTATGTATATGTTGACATATACATTACTTCTGATATTTTATTTGTTGTGTTTTTGAACCAATAATTCTCTCTATTTAATTTTATGTATATGATAGTAATATACATAAGTTTAGCATTTAATTTTACAACGCATGCTCATATTGACATATATATGTTTTGTTATTTTAGTGTTTTATATAGTTTGTGTTTTGTTATTTTAGTTTGATGCACTGAACATGACATGTGTTTATGAATAATATATACATAAACTTCAATATGTTGGTAGACTACTGCTGTGATGTGAACTGCATATACATAATGGATATCAGCTATATATATGTTGACATATACATCACTGATGATATATTATTTTCTGTGTTTTAGAACCAATACTTCTCACAAGTTAATTTTATGTATATGTTAGTAATATACATAAGTTTAGTGTTATTTTCATCTAAAAATACATGCTCACATATCATGTGTTGTTTCTTTCTCAATAGGGTATGAAATATAGGATAAGAAAGGTCCCTGCGCATCCATTGCATTTCGGTAGTTATTGCAATCGAAAATTTGAAGAAAAAATAAAAAAGTTATCTTGGTGAAGAAGTTGTAAATCTATTCCGGCAAATAACTTTTGGTCCATTCCTAGACATCCCGAATTGTAATTATCAGGGTCAATTATCCAAATGCTTACTCATGCTCGAGATAGAACAAGATAATTCAGATGAAATACACGTTTATGTGTAGGGAACCACACTCAAGTTTACTATTATTGAGTATGCCATTATATCCAGTCTTAAATATTCAGGAAATATCGAGGAGCACCTCTTTTCTATTACATCAAAGTCTGCATTAATGACGAAGTATTTTTCAGGATCTAAGAATTCTGTCAAAAGGAGTCTCTTTATAGAGCGTTTCAAGTTGTTAAACTTTGAAAACAATTCTGATGCTCTGAATATGTCAATAATTTACTTCATTCACACCTTTCTGTATTCACAAGTACGTGATTCTATAATTAGCAAATCAAATTTTGTGATAGTTGAGAATGGTAGTTACGAACAATTTTCATGGGGGAAGAGTTCATTTGAAAAGCTTATTGTATTGTAGACATGATTTTTTTGTTGCGAAACAGTTATACTCAATGGGGGGAGGGGAATGCCTCACGTGCTGGATGTTTAGATGTATGGATGCTGTTCTGAGGTAGACAGTACGATAGCCGAGCGAGTGGAAAATGTAATTCCCCGAATTTTTAACTGGCAGGTGGTTGGAATCAAAGTTAAGTACGAGAAATTTATGGTTGGTATGTTCAGCAAGGTAAGTATGATGTATATTATTTCGATCTTAGTTTTAATTTTCAACGTTCTTACTTTAACAGACTGTTAATATTGCTATTTTTTATTGTTTAACAGTTTGTAGACAATAATATATGAACAACTCATGAAGAAGCACAAACTCTTGATTTGCAAATGATTGGAAGATTTTAATTAAAAGAAGCTAAAAGTGGATTTTCTCCAGAAATTGCTGCAGATTATTTCAATAAAAGACCTACTGTTGACGTACAGTGACAAGTGGACCTCGATATACAAGGTTTTAAGGAATTTAGTACGGTCCTTCCTACAGAAATTCTCAAGAAGGAAGGTTTGATTACAGATGCTTCAACATCTCATCTGACTAAGAAGCGAAAAATAGTTCATTTTGATTCCACAACTGTCGAGGAGCAAGTTTGTCAGAAAACACCATCTTCTATATCAACAAGAACTGTGCTAACCCAAAAAAGCAGCTTCTTCAAGTTCGAAGCGTGTTCATGCCGAAAAGACAACTCCATCATCGTAACTCAAGTCAGTTTGTCAGGACAATTCTGACGAAAAGTGGGTTGATATAAAGTTATTTTTGCAATCTTATTTAAGTTCATTCATATCTAATAGTCAACTTTCTTCAGCTTTTGACATGCTGGTATACACAAAATTCAACTTTCATCAATATGTAGTCTTATGTAAGTTCATTTTGACATGCAGGTTGACACAAAAATCAACTTTCTTCATGATCTAATAGTCAAACAACATCAAGACTCAAATGAAAAAATGGATAAACATGCTGAACTCATCCAAATGTTGAAAGACAACAGCCAAAAAAATAAAAAGGTACACCAAAAATGATTTAAGTTATACAATTTATGATTTTGTATTTCTTTTTTCTTCAATTTTATGCATTTATACATATTCTAAATTAGAATTGTATTACGTATTATTTAACTATTATTTGTATAATGTTTTACAACATACATAAAATGCTTACTTTGTGTTATATAATATACAAATAATATGCCATGTATATTAACTATTTCTCATGGAGTTGATAGTTGCAATGGTATAGTAGCTTCCAATTATGTTATGTATATTAACTAATATACACAAATATTTTAAGTTAAACACACAATATAATCATAAGTTATACTCATAAGTATGATGTGTAGTTTATAGCTCTGTATATTACATACATTTTATGTTTGTAATATAATATACACAAATTGTTATATTTTGGTATATAATATACCAACAACATGCTATGTATATTAACTATTTCTCATGAAATTGATAGTTGCATTGGCATAATAACTAACAATAATGATATGTATTTTGACTAATATACATAAATGCTTTATGTTAAGTCCACAATATAATCACAAGTTATACTATGAAAACAGAGTCTGTCCAATTGGTCCAAAACAAACACAAAAAGGAAAAAATCGGGAGGCCCAATAGCCTAACCCTAATTGCCTAATTATTACATATAAATAGAGGGGCGGGCCTATCAAATCTTCACTAATCCTTTCATTTCCTAATCCTCCAACACTTGAGATATGTTTCCGCCAACCTTTAATGCCTGATTGCTCATCCTTCTCCTGTGGGTAATCAACTCTATTCCCATCGGCTTCTCCCATTCCTTCATAGCACCTTTCAAGAGTAAGTGGACTCCCCTTTGTAGCTTCAATATCATTTACTCTTGTTCTCACTGTTGCGTCTTTCAGCCTATGTTATCGAGGGTGATTATTCAGAATGATGATCTCCCTTTCTAGGTAGCTCCTTACTCTATTAGACATTATTTCTCTCCTCTCCTTGTGATTAAGATATCTATTTTTGTAGGTGGATTAGTGGTGAAGTGCATGGGAAGCTTCACACTTTCACATCATGGTAATGGAGTCATCATTCAGTCTATCCGCTTCAAATTCGCCCCAAGCCCCTCCCATTATGCCAAGTTCTTTTTTAAGGTTGTAATAGCCTAGGCTAGATAACATTTCACTTTTTTGTTTCCCAAGAGGCTTTGTGAATTCAGATCTTGTGAAAAAACTATATGTTTTAGCCATCCCAACCCCTTAATCCCTTAGCAGATGAAACTCTTAAGTATGGACTCTGTAGTTTATTGCTGTTAATGATCTTTCTACCTTCTATTTTCATGCTCTTAAAATTGTCATGTTTACAATTTCCTGAATTGATTGCATGATTATCTAGGTAATCTGTCAGTTTATTTTCTTCACTGAGCGTGTGTTGAAAAATAACCTTTTTGCATTAAATATTGTCCTTGATTTCTTCTATTACCTGTGTGATACTCCATGGACATCCCCGCTCTCCTAATAAGACTTTTTGAATGAGCATAGAATCTGTTTGAAATATAACTTGTGTATAGACTACTTGTTGACAATGTTTGCTTGCTTGTAATACTGTTGTTGCCTTTGAAAAGTATTTTGTCTGGTCCTCCATGAGTGTAGCTTCCGTATATATATTATATCCCGAACTGCATTTCTTAGACAAAAATTATGTGAGCTTACCCCTAGATTACCTTTGGAAGTACCATCTGTGTTATACTTGACCCAACCAATAGGAGGAAATTCCCATAGTATTTTTCTAACCTTTACTCTTGCTCTAAAATTCTCCAGTTGTTGCATAAGATATGACCAGTTTCCACTAAATTTACATTCAGGTTTCCTCACTTTCAAGAGCATATGCATAGTACCCACCACATTATGAATAATTCTATGCACAGAGATCCTTTTCCCTTCATGTTTGCTACTATTCCTTCTTTTCTATAACTCACATACTTTAATGCTTGGAAGAGCCTTATATTATGATCTTATTCCCTTTTTGACATCAGCACCCCACCACAACATTATAACCTCTATGAGTGACAAGCCGTCTATATTCATACCTGCAAAAGAATAATAAGAGGACCAAGTCCTGTTAGCCATGATCCTTCTCAAGAATACATGAGCCATGGTCTCCTACTACGGATTCTAACAACACCAGCATCTTGAAGGACCTTCTATTCCCCATCTCCTTATCCTATCATCCACTGAAAGTTTCAACTTCCATAATCTCCTCATCAAAAGAGAGATTTTGAAGGGTAGTCCTTGAACCCATATCCATTTGTAAATCATGTTCTTCTCTTCCTTATGCCTTATATATTGCTAAGCTGTTTTCACCAAAAATTCCCTTTGTATTTAAACACCAATAAAGTTTATCTTTGTGACTGTGTAACCTCAGGGGTTTAATTATGAATGATATGATCAACCATATCCTGTGGTAACAGCTGCTGTAAAGTATTAACATCCCATTCATGCTCCTTAGGCAACTAGCTCTATAACGACTGATTTATAGTTATCATCCCATTCAACTTCCTCTCCTTTAATGGTATACAAATATTTCAACTCTGTCCAGTTGTCATGCCAGAATGACACATCTCCTCTTTTTTTATTCCATATTATTTGATGTTTAACTTGGTCTCTTGCTTGAAGCATCTTCTTCCATACCTGTGACCCTCCACCCACTTTTCACATTACTAAATTACAATAGGTTTTCCTATAATATTTATTAGTCATAAAGATACTCTAAATTGATCATTTTGTTCTGAAGTTCCACCATAATTTGTAGAAAAAGCAGCTGAAACATCCTGTATAGGCCTATAGCACAATCCTCCTTCAACTTCAGGTAGGCATAGATTAGTCCACCTTGTCCAGTGTCTACCTCTTCCTCCTATACAATTACTTCAAAAGAATTGTGATAAGAATTGGGTTACGTTGATAAACAAGAAAAATAAGGCAAAAGAAAAAACCTTAAGATTAAAGACAAAAAATTAAAGATAGATGAAATTTGAGAATAAATCTCCAATTTCATTCTCAAATTTCGAGATAAGTGCTAAGAGTCCTAATTGATCTTAGTATTCAAAATTAGTGGATTAAGATTAATTATGATACTAATAAAGTCAATTCCAGAACTTAGATCCAAAGAGGATCTAGACCCCTATCACGAAGAAATTAAAGACAACAGTTAGTATAAGACTAAGCACCGTCTTTAATTAACTTTAATAGAAACCAAAGATATCAAGTTAAGAATTAATCTTACCTCCTAAAGAATCGTTCTTATAAGGTTGCAAGATAAATCCAAAGTAGCCACACACAAAGGTGTAAATAAGAGAAACTCTCAATTAATAATAATGTTGTCTGATTGAAAATAATAAAAATTCATCCCTATATATAAGGAATAAACCTATCCCAAATAGCATGAGATTCGAATTCTACTAGGAAACTTTTAAACTAAGAAAGTACTATCGAAACTAAATTCCTAACTAAATAAGGAAAAATTCTCAAATTTAATCAAAAATCATATGACCCAATCTTCTTCCATTTGGACTTGGACTTGAATCATGAAATATGTATAGCACTTAGCCCATGCTTCTCCATAATTTTTGGGCTCGTTCTTGGATTTTTCTTCCATCATAAGTACCTTCTTGATTCACATTGAAGCCCGTCAATTTTAATGCAAGTGGGCTACACTGGATGTTATCATTTCCTTCTTCTTGAAAATAATTCATCCTTCAATTGGAATCTCGCAAAATCAAGAAGACATACAATAGTAAACAACATTCATTACTTGAAAGCTACAATGGTAGGAACAAAACAAGATACTGACCATGTGTCCACTTAACCCAATTAATCCTTGTATGTATAAGTACACCTTTATAAAGCATGTGGACATTATCATCCCAATAGAAAATTCTCTTCCTTGTATGAGCATAACAATATTCATGTTTAAATGACGTAGGGAATGATATGTGCCTCCCCAATTTAGCTCTATCAATAAAGTACTCCACTGGGTTTGTTAAAGACGTCATAAGCTCCATAAAATATGTATCAAATTTAACACTTTTATGATATAGCCAAGCATCATAAATTACACTTATCAAAGATTTTTCCACATAAAATTTATCCACATATGCATAGGAATTTTCAAGAAGGTTAGAAGAACTTTTCAATCTTAAAATAAAATCTCCACCAAATTCTAAGTAATTGCTCAAATTCTCCAATAAGGAATCATGAATAGGTTCAACAAAGGGTATTTGATCACCGATATCAAAATATTTACGTATTTCCTCATCACTAATAACAAACATCTTTTTAACCTTACAATCACCAAGACTTGAAGAATTATGTCTTATCTTGGTCTTATGTAGCAAAGGAATAATATCACCTCGTGTTTCCTTGCTCATTGGCATTAGATCTACATCTGCCTTGTTGGAATTCTTGTTATGAATCTTATCTTGGACAAGTCCAAAGTAATTCTTTTTACCTTTATACACTTGCTCAATGGGACATGTAGTATTAAGTTTAACCACCTTAGTATTAAGTTCATCCAATGAAGGCTTTTCAATGCAAACTTTTCCATGAGTACCTACAAGAGAGTCAAACCAACTAAAAGAAGAAGTAGAAAGGTTAGAGTTAGAATAAAAAATAATATCACTCAATCTCCCTAGATTTTATTTCTCTACCTCATTATTACCACCCTCTTTAATACTCTCATGATCATCTCTTTTTTCTTTTCTCTTGACCTCACTTGACATTTCATTCTCTTCACACAACACAAGCTTTCTTCTTTCCTCTCTTGGAATATTACCATGCACTTCCTTACTCCTATCTTCTTTTCTTTCTCAAAATTTTTCATTGCTTCTTTAACACGTTTCTGATCTTCATAAACTTGGGATGAATTTAAAGATACAAGTTTATATTTTTTTTTTGTTTAGCTCAAGAGAAACTCTATTCTTTTTCCTATCATAAATTGCATTCTTATCAAACTGCCATGTACGTCCAAGCTTGATTTGACAATATTGCATTGAAATTACATCGAAAAGAACATTATCAGAGTATCTCCCAATGGATAAAGAAACCATGCATTGCTTAGTCACCTTAAGTTTACCAAAATCATTGTGTTTGATGCATGTAAGTTTCAACTTCTCTATCAAGTATGAACTTATCACATTAACACCACTTTTAAAATCAATAATCATAGAGCAAATATTATCCTTTATTCCACACCTTGTATGAAAAATATTGCTCTTCAGATTAGTTATATTCACCTGGTTAGATGGATATTGGATAACCTCTAATGCATCAAGTCGAGCGGAGATCCTTCTAAATTCCTTGGCCATGTTGTTGGTTTAAGTTTCAACATCAGTATCCTTTCCTGTTTGAGACATCTCAAAAATAATATCAAATAAAATAAAATTTCTCAATTTTTGGCCCTTTTTCCGCTTATTAATCTCACACTCTGATCTCTTACCCTTTTTTCACTCAAATTACAACCTTTAGCTGATTCCTTTAAAATTTATATATTAACCCTACTAGTAGAAATTCCTTTAGAAGTAAGATGCAAAGAGAAAAAGAAATTACTAACTTCCAGATGAATTGGATTTGGTGAGATAAGAAAAAAGATCATTTTTTTTTTTTAAAAAAAATTCTAAATTTGCATGCAATTTTTTTTCTTTTGCTACTATGTAGTTTTTTTTTTTTTTTTTAAATCTACTAAAAGATAAAAAAAGAGTAAAGATCTTTTTTTTCGCTACAAAAATCCCAAGAATTATCAAGAATGGAACCTTGATAGAATCGCTCTGATACCACTTGATAAGAATCGAGTTACGTTGATAAACAAGGAAAATAATGCAGAAGCAAAAACCTTACGATTAAAGACAAGAAATTAAAGATAGATGAAATTTGAGAATAAATCTCCAATTTCGAGATAAGTGCTAAGAACCTTAATTGATCTTGGTATTCAAAATTAGTGGATTAAGACTAATTATGATACTAATAGAGTCAATTCAAGAACTTAGATCCAAAGAAGATCTAGACCCCTATTACGAAGAAATTAAAGACAACAATTAGTATAAGACTAATCACCTTCTTTAATTAACTTTAATAGAAACCAAAGATATCAGGTTAAAAATTAATCTTACCTCCTAAAGAATCGCTCTTATAAGGGTGCAACATAAATCTCAAGTAGTCACACACAAAGGTGTAAATAAGAGAAACTCTGAATTAATAATAATATTGTCTGCGTGAAAATAACAAAATTCATCCCTATATATAGGGAAAAAAATCTATCCCAAATAGCATGAGATTCGAATTTTACTTTTATGAAAATAAATAAATTTAGAAAACTTTAAATTAGGAAACTTTAAAACTAGGAAACTTTAAACTAGGAAAATTTAAACTAGAAAATTTTTAAACTAGGAAAGTAATATAAAAAATAAATCCCTAATTAAATAAGGAAAAGTTTCTAAATTTAATCAAAACTCATATTGCCCAATTTTCTTCCGTTTGGACTTGAACATGAATCATGAAATATGTATAACACTTTAACCCATGCTTTTCCATAATATTTGGGCTTGTTCTTGAATTTTTCTTCCATCATAAGTATCTTCTTGATTCACATTGAAGCCCATCAATTTTAATACACGTGGGTTAGACTTGATGCTATCAAATTGTGCCATTATTCTCTCAATCCGATTCAGGATATTTAATGGAGGGTTCATTACCGACAGCCAATGGATAGGAACACTTTTGTAGCACATGCTTGATTAAAATTGTTCTACCCCCATAGGATAACAGTTTTCCTTTCCACGCCTGAAGTTTTGAGCTAATCCTTTGTAGCAGCGGGTGATTATACTTCTTTTGCTTCCATTTATAAAACTAGAGGTGAAGGGGGTTCAAAGCATATTATTTCATCAGGTATTTTATTTGTACATCGCTACTTAACATATGCTTTTTTTTTTTTTTTTTTTTTAAAACATCATTTGTAGATCTATCTACTTTAAACATATGATGCCCAAAGTTAAGTTTGAGGTAAAAAATCCGAAATTTCCTAAGGACGGACCAAAAGGTAAAGCAGCTGAGGCTGCCCCTTAATTTTAATGAACCAAAATTTTCTTAAAAAATATGCCAAACTGAAATTTATGAATTCAGTTACTTGAAATTAAAGAAAACGAGAGAATGATTGCCACTTCTATGCTATTCTTAAAAGAAGTCCTTCAGAAACTTTTAACATACGATAAAAACCTTAAATCAGAAAATATGTCCCTTGAATTATTAAATGAATAGGATAAATTAGAATTTAAAAAAGAATATTTAAAATAAATCACTCATAAACAGAATTATTAATAGCATTACATATTAAAAATTTAGCAAAATAGATTTCAAAGAAAATTATATTATGAGTTTTCTTGTTTTTCCGATTAAAAAAAAATTGCGGCTTCTAATCAAAATTTTATTTCAAGCCACAACATATATAATGGTGCTCCAATTCTTCTTATTCCAACTAGTAGCGGAGCCACATGTATTAAGAGTTTATAAATTATATGACACCTCTTCGACATAAAATTATTTTGTGTAATGAGGTAAGATTATATGACTCCTCTTAATTTTTTCTTACATTTATTTTATTATATTTTAATATTTTTTAATTAAAATTTTGGCGTCGCCATTAACTCTAACCAAAAGAAATATGGAAATGATATTTGTATGTATTGATTATTGAAGCAGTGAAGCTATGTCAGACAGATTCCCAATTTATTCTACTGATCAAATAAGCTTTTTCTTTAAAGGATATATGATCTATTCAGCCAATAAATTAAACCTATATCAATCTCGTGAACTAAGAAACTTGTTTCCATGCAAATATACTTGTATTCCTGTCAAAGGAAATAACCATAAACAACTTCAACATTCAGAATATTAATTATTTTCTTACTGAAACAGGTCATATTTAAATGTATTTCTTGGAATTACAAAATTCTCTAAAATGAGAAAAATACAGGCACCTAGCTAGTTGGGAATAACTCTCCAATTCCCTTCAGTAAATTCCATATTTATAGTATAGTATATACTGCTGTTACCCCATGTGCTCCCCCCCCACCCTCCACCCCTCAAAACACACACACACACCAATAGCCCCCTTATTAGTTTCTTTAAAACTTAATTCCCTCTGCATTTCTCCAGGCATGTCCAACTCAATAACTCTAATCAAGACAAACCCTAGCCCAATCACCCAATTAATGACACCCTAGACATATCCACAAAAGGAAGCAATTATTATTTAATATTTAATATTTAATAAGACCAGCAAAATTCAATATTTCTGATACAAATTTAAATATACACTATGTAGAAAGAAGAAACTACTAAAATTTTTAAAAATACTATGTAGGGTACTAAATTTTGACACCACAAATTCAAGAGTACAATGTCTCGGTGTTAAGTCAAACAAATTCAAATGCTGAATCCACTTGCATCTGTCTTTCATCAGTTTATAGGATGAATTTAAATTTTATGCACCATCAGTGTACTAAATATTTTACAATGTCGGGTAAACTTATTTGCTATTGTAGGTTATTCAATTTTTTCTTTTTCGATTTTTGTGTAAAAAATTGGGTAACCTGCAATAGCAGGTCAAGTTTACCTGATAGTATAGAATATTTTGTATACTGACAGTGCACAAAACTTAAATCTTAGTGTACTAAATATTTTACACTGTCGGGTAAACTTACCTGCTATTGCAGGTTATCCAATTTTTTCTTTTTCAATTTTTGTGTGAAAAATTGGGTAACTTGCAATAGCAGGTCAAGTTTACTTGATAGTATAGAATATTTTATATACTGACAGTGCACAAAACTTAAACTCTTATTGGATACCCTCCCTGATACAGAGGCGGATGTAATAATCCTTTAGTAACAAATTCGTCCATACATAATAATTGTCTTATTGGATCATCAATTATATATGTGAAAAATATCACCAAGTGCAAATCACTTATTATGTCACTAAATCAAATAGAGTACAAATAACTTATTCTAAGTCATTAAATCAAATAGATTATGGTAGAGTTTTGAACTCGAATCCATAATACCAGAATCCAGAATCCTGAATCCACTTCTGCTCCAACACTAAAAGCATGTAGAACAGAGAACAATGAAAATAATAGTTCACTACATGTGTAAACGAGAAGGGAGAGAAAAAAAGAATAAATGGTAAAAAAATAAGCTTAGAATTTGTGTATAGATAATACAGGGGAATGTATTGTGTGTAATATATAAAACACAGTGGCTTGAATACCAGGTCTCTAAAACTATGATATAGGGAGACACATTATATTCCTTGAATTTCTTTAAATTCTCATCTCCTTCGTTCATTCCATATCCTTAATTACATGTATAGAGTCAGTAGGTGAAGAAACCTAGCTATAATAATTATACACTCAAGGTACAAAACAAAAAGGGTCTTAATTAAATCGTAATGTGATAATATTCTTTTTGGCAATTAAAAAATAGTATAAATACATTACACATAAATGGATTGATTCCCTTGTAGTTGGTGGTAATTTTGGAATGATTTGGGAAAAAAGTGGAAGAAGAGAACACAAGTATATGGCTTTATTAAGCTGAGAGGATAGTATAGTACTGATCTTAACTGTTAAAAAGTTGTGATACAGATCTGGTGGGGTGATGTGATAATAATACAAGGAAAAGGGAATCCATGTTGTATTGTATCTGACTTAATATGTGTTTGTCCTTAAAAATACTATATACTATACTAGTTTTATTTTGCACTGACAGAATGTCAGTGAGGTATTATTGAATGGGAAAACGAGTTTACTGCATTCCATGCAGTTTTAGTCAGTTTCTTGATTCTTCACCCCTTATCTACCCCACATAGGTTGATCAGCCAAATCCTCCCACCTCCCCCACCCCTCCATAATCTCGGAGTAGATTTTATACCGTGCATCATCCACCATATAATTTAGTGTGACCTAAACACAATATAAGTCTAATCTCAAAATTAATCCTAGAATGTCGACTTTATCCAACGTACCAAGCGATAAGTTTTTTTTAATAATGGAAATCACTATTCAGTTTTCACGCATTTTTACCAATCTTAAGTAAATGTTTATTCTAATTTTTTTTTTTTCAAAAAGTAAGTCATTTTTGAAAAAAAAAAGAAGAGAGAGAAACATTTTTGAGGAAATGATTTCCAATATTGTAACAAATATATTCTTAGAAGAAGAATGAAAACCTACCTTTTGCCATATTAAAATTCACGAGCAAATTTCTTTAGGAAGTATTGATAGTTGATAGTGATAAATGAAGAAAAAGTATTTTGCTCGACAAATTAGAAGACTGAGATCTCGGGTTGTTATGCTTTCTTAACATCAAACATGACCTGTTCGATTGTTGATTTTCATCATATTTAAGGAAACTAATACACTTCGTGCATTCAAGAGACTCTTAAAAGGAAAAGAGAACAAGAAATAAAGGCAGCCCTAAATATACCCTTTAGCTTGTTTGTTTAACCAAAAGTTAAACTTCTTGTTTTAACTTTCTAGCAATCATCAATCAGTTTGTAACTATTGAAGTGTGTCCATCGCATCTAAAAATTTAAACTAGAAAGAATACTACATTTGTATTCACTTAATTATATCTTCACACTAATACATCATGGTTTGAGAAATCGACAAATTCTTCGTCTAGACACCTAGAATTCATCGATCATGTTGTGTTAACTTTCTTGGAGACACCTATGCAAATTAGCATAAAATCCATAAATCTAAGTTACACACTCAAAACATTTGACAAGAGACCTTTCTCATGCTTAGAGAAATATTTGAAGCCTTTCATAACATCTTAACTCTTAAGTCATTCTTACACTCTTCAAGTTTAGCTTAAGAATCAGAAAACGTGAAAGAAAGAAAGAGGAGAGGAAGAGTGAAACACACAGAAAGAAATGATCAGCAAGAGATCACAAGTTGCTGTTGTCATAAGAGTAGTAACTTTTTTTTTGAAATTCACTTCACCTTAATTTAGAATGTTCAAAGCCTCAATTCAAGATCCAATTCCTCTATGGCACTAGGGATCCTTTCAAGTGCTTCTGATTGTGGACGACATCTTTCTATTGATGAACTTGTTTTAGGAAAGAGATTTGCAAGTGAAATACTATTAGTCTCCTCAACTCTCCTTCTTTTGCAGGTAGCAGTTTCCTCAACATGGTCTTGTTTTGCCCTAAAGACGGAGTCTATCATGACTTCAAGATTACTCTCTGGATCTTTCTTGAAATCTATAGATTTCAACTTCTTCTCATCATCATTTTTCACATTTGAGAGAGAAGAATATTTGTCAGCCACCGAGTTTGACCATGAAGAAGGAGGTGATGACAACTTGTTCTTGTTTTCTTCCTGGACAATTGATGAAAAGGAAGAATGATGATGGGTTGCTAAGGTCCTTTGAGACGAAACCCTAATTTGAGCTCCAGAGTCAGAGTCGGGATTAGGTTTGTACATAAAGGTATGAATTTGAGAAGGGTATTGAAGATGGCTATTGTGATGATGATGAGTAAGAGGAGGAGGAACAAATACTTGATGATCATGACCAGATGGATTATTAGACGGAGGAGATTGTTTCATTCTTGCTCTATCCCTCCTATGAACATTCATATGGCCACCGAGAGCTTGAGCTGACCTGAATTCTCTTCTACAAAAGCTACAAGTATAAGATCTTGGTGGCCATACGCACCCTCCAAGAGCTCCAGCTGCATCTTCAGCAAAAGCTTGCTCCTCCCACGAATCACCATATGTTGAATGATTGTTTGATAATATCATGTCATGTTTGCGCTTCGCGCTCATCCAATATTTTGCTTGTTCCATTTCACCTAACAATATTCTTATGAAACGAAGAATCACAGAGTTGTTATTGTCCTATTCGCCAAGAGTTTGACGAGAAGAAAAGCTGCAAGAGAATAATATTATAGGGAATAGATGAATACATCAAAAGGATGATATTGAGCCAAAAGTTGTTTAAGTTAGGGAGGAGGAAGGTGGAGTGGTGGGTACTCTAGAGACCCTCTCATGCAGCTACTTTTTTTGGTTTTTAGTCGGCCTTCAAATATAGAAACAGTAGCAGAAGACCTACATTAATACTGTGCATTACCTTTTTTTTTTTGGGGGGGGGGGGGAAGGGGGAATAATTGGCAACCAAAATTAATTTGCCAAATGCCCACTTAATTTCTTTTTGATTTATTTTTTAGATTTACGATGTAAAAAGTAGGAAAAAGTAGAAAAAGTGGGGCCCATACGTGGGCCAAAGGACCAATTCATCATTTTTACAACTGTACAAATTTAATATAATACACCTAACACTCTCCACTTATTTCAATTTCAGAAATAGCCCCCTCTCTCTCCTCTTCAATTCTCTTCCAACTCCCGTTTTAAAATCTCTTGCTCCCAAAAACGCCATTTTCTTTTCCTCTTCTTCTCCAGCTGGTAAGGGCTCGTCGTTGCTTTGTAAGGTTAGTTAAAATCAAATTTCGATCATTTCTAGATCCATTTAAACCGTTTTCTTTGCTAATCGATTAGTACTGATGTAGGAATTTTTTTTCGAATTTGGTTGATTAAGTAGTTAAAAAATGAGAATTTTATAGGTCATGAGTTTGATTTTGAAGAAATAGTTGAGGTTTTATGCGGCATTTTTGATAGATTTTTTCGTTGATCACGATGTTGAATTTTGAAGCTTTTGTTTAGGAATTTTGGTTTAGTTGTGATTTTTTTTAGCAACGAAGTGTTGAATGGTGGGGTAATTGCTATTTGAAGAGTTATTTTGGCATTTTGATCTAAACAGTGACCTGTCTGTTTCTGTCCATAGATCCGTGGTCTATCCATAGACCCGTGGTCTATGAAATGAGAATGCCCTAGATTGAAATCAATTTTTAGACGTATGAAATTTTTTTAAAATATGATTGCTGAAATAATGAAAATTAAAAGATTAATAGTTAATTAGTTTGATTAAGTGCACTAGTTTGATTTTTAGCTATTGTTGTGTTTTGATAATGCATGTTGGATTTTGGTTTAGTTATTGTATGCTTGTGTAGTGAACTGTTTAATTGTGGGGTATTTCTTAATTTTTGTGGGGGGCGTTCATTTGAGCATTGAGTTATTTCTGTTAATAGACTTGTGGTCTATGAACTGAAAATGGAAGATTTGTTCTGCAGGTGTAGATTGTGTTGAAAATGGTTAAAAAGTTATCCTTCCTAAGCGCAAAACCGGTACCGCTTCTGATTCTGTTGGTAGCAGTAGAAAAAGAAAAGCTGAGGCAATTGAAAATGTCTTAAAAAGAAAGAAAATTGAAGAGTTAGTGTCCGAATCAGATTCAGAGTTAGAGGAGATAAGCGACCACGTTGATTCTGGTGAAGATGTTGCCAAGCGCAGTGTTAGTGGTGACAGTGAAGATAGCGAAGGAAGTGGGAGAAATAGTGATGATGGGGATAATGATCCCTTGTCCGTGCCATCTTGTTCAAGATTCATTTCCGTGGAGTGATATGACGTTCAAACGATAATGGACGAGGTCCTGACTACATCACCCCCAGCATCCCCTGAAATAAGTTTTTTAGTTTTTGTTTTGTTTTATGTTTATAAGTTTTTATTTTGTATTCATTGTAGAAGAAGCCTTTTTGTAGGATTGTTGTTAGAAGAAAGCTTCTTTGTTGTTTTCTTATTTCGGTTGTTTTGGCCGATGCGCCAATGTTTCCCATGTAAAATTCCTATGATTGTGCAGTGAACAAAGTTTAATACAAGTATTTCTATTTTAAGGTTTCGTTTGTATCTTTTTGTTTATTGTTATTTTTTGTGTGTGCATCTGTAGTGAATACATCTGTAAATATAGATCATATAAATAGTCTATCGTCGATTTTAGACTTTGTCTCCGATCAAACATAGTAGTCGATGGTAGACTATATGAATCGAAGGCCCATGAGTAGCTTGTAGTTTGAAAGAAAATAATTAAATTTAAAAAGATTTCAAGAAATAATCACATAATTTGGGGTTGGAGAAAGAATATAATTAAATTTTAAAAATTTTTAAAAAATAATAAAATATTTTGGGGCTAGTGAATGGAAATAATTAAATTTAAAAAGATTTAAATAGATAAATCACGTGTTTTAGAGCTGGTTAAAGAAAATAAGTTAATTTTAAAAAGTTTAAAAATATAATCACATAGTTTTGGGGTGTTGAAAGAAAATAATTAAATTAAAAAAAAGGTTTATACACATAATCACATGATTTAGGGGTGGTTAAACAAACAATTTAGAACTGTTGGTGACACTTAATAGACTGCCATTAATGTTGACCAATGTCAAATCCATGTAAAAAATATACTTGTGCTTTGAGGGTCCATCGACCCTCTTGGTCTACCGTAGACTTACACCTTCAGAAGTGCATAGATTGGTCTCCTGATTATTCGTAGACCACATAGTTCTATGTACACTTCTATAGACCAACATTTGGATATTGTTTAAAAATAAATAAATAAATTAAAAATAAATATAGTGTGGGTTTGTACACATATGAATGAGTGTAAACAAGTCACATAATCATATTAGAGCTTATACAAATTAGAGATGGTGAATTAAGGAGTGTGTTGGTGGGTATTAGTCGAAACAAATAATATTCCAAGAGTAATGTTTGTCGAAGCACAAGTATGTTTTGAGGATGTTGATTGTATTTGATGACTACCCATTCCACATACTCCTTCAATCACCACTCTTCAATCACCTCCCCTAAATCAAAAGAGTATGTGGAATGGATAGTGGTTGAACAATTATCATCCTCAAAACATACTTGTGCTTTGATAACCATTACTCTTAGGATATTGTTTGTTCGACCAATACTCATCCACACAATCCTTAATTCACCACCCCTAATTTGTATAAGCTCTAATATGTTTATGTGACTTGTTTATACTCCTACATATGTGTAGAAACTTACACTACATTTATATTTAATTTATTTATTCATTTTTAAACAACATCCAAGTGTTAGTCTATAGAAGAGGTCTACGCATAATCAGGAGATCAATCGATGCACTCCTTAAGGCATAAGTCTATGATAGACCAACCGAATCGATTGACCCTCAAAGCACAAGAATAATTTTTACTGTAATATTTTTTATTTAACATATTATTGAGGGTCCATTGATTACGAGTGTCTACGGTAGACTTTGGTATCTCGTTGATGGCTGACATAGGTTATGATCTACGACAGTCTATTACGTGTCACAACGAATCTAAAAAAAAATATTGTTCCAACGGTACTAAATGGCTACTTTTGTAATCCGTCAGTGTAAACACTTCATTTTTACTTCATATATAAGGTGTTCATCCCTCATTATTTTATTTCATTCACTTTGTTTTGTTTTTAAAAATCTACAATGTCTCAAGCATCTCAAACATCTAATTCTAAAAATACTCTAATTTGTCCTGGTGGGAATGCGGCTATCTTGAGGATGTCACGCACGAATATAAATTCAGGTCGTAAATTTTATAATTGTGCAATTGCGAAGGTGAGCTGTGTGTCTTTTTTATAAAGTTAAGTAATCGTCATGTAATTATTATTTTTTCTAGGATAATGACGCATGCTCATTTTTTAAATGGCTTGATGAGCTATCACCTCCAACAAGTCCATCAACGTTGAGTCTGGGACCCGAGACATCAAATTTTTAAGGCTTGACAAAATTTAATCCACTACAATGGCTCCAACAATGCAAAGAAAATAAAGATTTTCTCATGACTTTGTCCAAAGAAGCCGAAGAACAGAGGGATCACTTTAAAGTATTGCTACATGACATGCAAATAGAGAGGGATCAACTAAAACAAAAATTAATTTTGGTCGAAGAAAAGACCATATTAATTGGATGATCGCTATCGTTCTCGTAATCATTCAAATCGTCTCGAATGCCGGGCGCCGAGGTGGGGCTGGTGATGAATTCAGCGGTCCTTCAAAGGACCTCTCAACCACATTTATCCTCAAAATAGGCCTAAAGCCATCTGCATCACATCCATTATGTACGTCATCATACGTACATCACTATTTATGATCGTATATAGGATTCACCTTTTTCCTCGAATGCATTAGATAACTAATAACCACGTCGCTCGGCACACAATCTAAATCCCCGCTCTGCATTACTCTTGCTACGAATTCTTCATATGAACTATTACGGCGAACAGGAATGGGAATTGTCACCTTGGTAAATGATCTCTATTTCCAACATTTAGGAGTCTCCACCCATTCTCCCATGAAATCACCAAAAATCAGAACAAATTCTGCAGTAGCCATCGTAGAATTAAGCTTTGGTCGACGGTAGATTATGCTTACGGTCTATATCGGGCTGTATGCATGGTCTATGACTGACGATGACAGGTCGATGGCTGCGCAAATATCCGTACAAAAACTTA
Organism: Capsicum annuum; assembly: GCF_002878395.1. Lineage (NCBI taxonomy): Eukaryota > Viridiplantae > Streptophyta > Magnoliopsida > Solanales > Solanaceae > Capsicum > Capsicum annuum. Next base: position 35,330,040 of record NC_061119.1, on the reverse strand, counting down.
AAATTACAAATATTGCTTCTAATCAATGATTGTTGGGTTTATGGAATAGAGAAATGAACTTGGAGTCACCTGAGATGCTGTAATGCACTTTCTAAAGTGGTTTTGAGTAATGTGAGTGATTTTAAGCTTTTTAACAATGGTGAAAAGTGTGTTTGAGAAAATAGAAATAAATGGGATAACAATGAATGCAATGGACAAGATTATGATGTTTGTGGACTGATTTATAGCTAATCGTCGGAAAATAACGTTGAAAAAGTGACCGGAATCGAAGCTTTTTGGAGTAAAAAATAACCACCTTCTATTTTTAGCTTTTGAATTTTTTTTAAATATTTTTGGAAAACCTAGATATTTTTGTATATATAATGGTGGATGATGGAGTGGGTTGAAGTGTATTATTAGAAACTTGTGGGTGAATTTATTAAGTTGAAAGTATTGGGTTAAAGTGAACTATTATAAAAGTTGGAGCTGAAATTGTCAAGTTGGAAAAGTTGATGGTAAGGTGGAATTATGTGGGTATTTAACCAATGTTTTAAAACTTTTAGGTATTTGGCATAATAGTTTTGAAAAAGAGGTATTTTGTCGTACTTTCCCGGAAAAAAGGGCTCATAATTGTTCGGTATTCAAAATCCACAGGCTTGATTAATTTAATTTTGCTCCTCAATATACTTCATATAAAAGGAATTCGTTTTCTATGAGGAATTTCTTTCATTCTCAGGGCTGAAAATTGAGCCTTTGTCCAATTAAAAATGAATGGACCGTATCTATTTTACTACGATCCTTGTATGCACTGACTGTGGCGGAGAGCTAGGTAGAGTTCTAGTTTTATTTACAAGTTTGGAAGAGCGAATAAATTTTGGCTAAAACATATAATTTGGTAAATTTTTTTTTTTTTACTACTCGTATAAATAATTTATTCAAATCTCAATAAATGACTATTTCTAAAATACACAACTCATAAATTCAAATTTTTGAATACGTCTTGTAAGTCATATTTCTTGTAAGGGTGAAAACATATTGCTTAGTTTAGAAAGGAAATCATCCAAGTGGGGTGCAGTGGGGTGTCCATATATGACCCTATGGTACGTAAGAACGCTCGAATGTAAACTGAGATCATCTGATTCCACTGATTTTTTAACTACTACACGAGAGAGATTTGTTTTGACAATTATCAACCCTAAGAAGAAAATAAAAATATATTAGCTTTAACTACTTTAGATATGCTATACTCCTATATAAGAGTGCTGATAAACCCTAATTAGCTTTATGGGCTAGTTTTCACTTTTATAATCTTGGTTAGTCACTTTAGAAATTCAAGATAAAGTTAGTAATTATCTCCATTTATACTCTTAATATTAAAAAAATATAATTCTTTTAAATATCCTAGAAAGCGTATAATAAATAGGATAACTTAATATACAATGCCTTGTATTTATTATTTTTTTAATTGGCATGATGAGATAAAAAACACACGGCTAAAATGGAATGAAAAAAGCATTGAGCTAGCATGAAGACAAAGTGTATAGAGGTAAGTTAAATTAGATTAATCTTTCATTTTGGTTTATAGGAGAAATAGCTTCATACACGTGACAGTTGTATGTGCTGTAAATATATGACAGAAAATTGACAGTGTAAACCACGAATGGGAATGCCAGAGCTGTCTGTCGAATGTTTTATTTGTCTAAATTCCATAACCTTATTGTGACTTTTCCTTAACATAACATAAAATATTAAAGCACGTTGAAGTTTAGATTTATAACACAAATCTAAATAATGAATGGGATGTTACTTGAGGTAAAAAAAGATATCTTATGATGACAAGAAGTAGATTAATCAAACATAAGCTAACATCTTTTAGCAAATAAACATGTAAATTAAAAACGAAGAGGAAAGTATCCAAATTCTTATTTGATTTTTGATCCGTTAAAGCCAAATTCAAAGCACATATTACTTAGTCGTTAGGAATATATGATAAACCATGGTTGCACCCATGTAATTCAAATGTGATATAGGTTACTGGAATTGACATACAATGATTAACTACCCAGCTGGTAGAGCTATACTTAAACTCTTTGAAATAATACAACTCCAAATTTCATCACGGTTCCAAGACCATGCTATCGCAAACGGAAAATGGGAATTGACTGGTAAAATAGATATATAATCTCTGATCTCGACAAGGTCAATACAATTATGAAGGTCAAAGTGTTGAATTGAGAAGAGTAACCAGAAAGAAAGGAAGTGAAGAACCAGAGATGTTATGTGTAGAATTAATTAGTGATGAACCACTTGTAACTGTGGTTAAAATTTTGTTGAGAGTGTAGTTAAAGCATGAGAGTGCCAGGTGAGGTAGTTAGAAGAAAGAGAGTCGGTGACAATACATTATATAAGGCTGAGGCGTGATGCCAGAAGAGGGGTGAATTACATTTCTCACACTACTAGAAATTATCCCATGGCAACGGTTTAAAAATTGTTGCAATAGATAAAGAAATCGTTGTAATAGATGTACTACAACGGTTAGGCATGTGTTGCATATATGAGCGTAGGGATAGGTCTATCGCAATAGTTATTGCAATCATTGCAATATATAGACTTATTGCAATGATTTTTTTGACCTCCTATTGGGATGCTTAATATTTTCTATAGCAACACTTAAGAACCGTTGCAATAGACTATATTGCAAACAACAGAAAAACATTGTAATAATCCTATTGCAATAATTTTTCAAAATCTACTACAACACTTATTGATCTTTTGTAACAATTTTTAACTACCTATTGCACCTCTTTTTGACACATATTGCAATGATTTTCGGATCATTTGCAACATCTTTTTGCTACCTATTGCAACTATTACAATTAGCTATTGCAACGATTTTTGCCACCTATTGCAACTACATCAAATGCCAATTGACGGTTTAGATGAAATAGTTATCCCTATATTATAAATTAATATATATATATATATGTGTGTGTGTGTGTGTGTGTATATGTATATAGATATATATGTATATGTATGTATGTAACTATCTCTCTCTCTATATATATGTATGTATTGAATTATATTAATACACAATTATATATATATATACACATCACAATAAAATCTTTCATTAATAATAATCCAAATTAAAATATGTAACAAACTAGTGTCTAAACCCAAAAGCAAAATGTTAAAAGTCATGATCATTAGTTTTTCCATATAGTATCAATTTCGAATGGCGATGCCGATAAGTTTTACAAAATTCAATATAAAAAAGATCGGTATTACAACATCTATCAACATTTCACAAATCTTCTCAAGTAAGGTCGATTTCTTCATCACTTCTTTCTTTATCTCCATCTTCATTTTGGACACCTATAAAAAGAGAATAAATAATTAAGCTCAATTAACACTTGAATGATAACATATTTAAAGAGGAAAAGTTGGACGATCATGTATAATTTGAAGCAAAATCATTCTCGTCCTTAATAGAAAATGCTTACAAGAAATTAATGATCAACAAATTATTTCAAGAGAAATTAAAGCTATTAGCCTAGCTTAATACAAAGTTTAGTTAGCCTCATTAAACTCCACATCCCATAATTGATAGATGTAAGACTTCTTTAACAGAATACATACAAGGGATTAACCCAAAATAGTCAAAAACCTACCAAAGATATGATTATTTACAAATGATAGTCAATCTTCAACACAACAAGGAACTACCTACATGGTGCATCAGAAGAAAATAAGAGGTCGGAGAAAACTCCTCAACTGAGTAAATATCATCTCTACCACTTCAAAGCTCTCATGTTTCTCTCTCTTCTATATGTATATACATGCACACACACATATCAGTCATAATTACAAGAAATAACATGAGAAATTGGAGAACTGACTTTCATCGATAAAAAAATAGTACTCTAAAATTTATGTACTGAGAAAAATCGAATACCTAAATGAGTGATTCAGTCCCTTGATTGTGAATATCAGCTAGCCAACCCCATCAATGGTCTAAACCAAGCGTGAGATCACATATCCTGAAGTTCCTAAGGTTCCTTTTATGGAAGTAGAACTTGGATGAACCTTGACAAATATAAAAGTAAAATACCAAGACAAAATAAAAAGGTACAAATTCAAAAGCTGGGATCACATGGGTGAGAATCCAATAGGAATGTCTCTGAATGACCAATTAAAATTCACTAGAAATAAAAAATATAAATTTAAAATCATGGAATATGCACACGTTAATATCCAACAGAAAACTTTCTTGCACAAACATGGCAAGCTGAGAACCATCCTCGTTATTGAGAAACACTGTAACACTGTCAACATTCATGTTTAGTAGAAACAAAACACGATTTTTCCATGACCAAGCAACCCTTTGACATATGTATGGCTCAGCTCTTCTTTTTTCTCTTTGATCATTGAAGAATCATTGGGATCTTTCAGGAGTTCTTTACTAATTACCATGTAATTTACTGAACTCAGATCAAAGCCAAAATAAATCAAAGTAACAAGAGTAGGTCATTGCAAAAAAATTCCAGCTTAGACATACTAATATTCATCTAAAAAATTTGTAAGGTTAAAACAACAGTTGAGTGAAGTTCAATATAAGGAATCTTTCCAGCTTTTACTCGTCTTCAAGAAAGAAATATTTAAGACAAGTATTCTACCTGTCTATCTATGCCATCATAGTCACGAGAATCAGGATGCCATATTGTAAATGTTAGAGAGATAAATTCAGAGTCATCAGACCCCAACGCCTCATAGAAAATATCACTGGCAAGAATTTTTCCCCTTAATAACTCCTTCTCAGGGGTGGTCGCTTCAATGGAATCTATATGAACTTGAGTGAAGTATACTACACTAGAGTCTCTACTGAGTGAATAACATGTAGACTAGTGGTCTCTCAGACATGCACAAACAAAGAGCTACAACATTTAATAAAATAGAGTTATGAATCTTAATAATATTTTTCCATGTCTTTATTTCATGAAACCCATATGTTCCAGCTGGGAATTTTGATTTTCATTTGAAAAATGATGGGTATTTCCTTCTCCTAGTCTTCTTTTCTCATGCATATAAGATTTTTAGCCGCAGTTTCGCATATTACCTTTTAGTTTTTATATCCCCTTATAGCTTGTTATTATTCGATTGAAGTTATCTCCTCTGCTACATCCTCTAGATCATTTCAAGAATTTTGTGTTCAAACCTATTATAACTCGGAAGGTTAGCATGCTTTAACCAACTTGGTCCACTTGGATATCTCAGTTACCATAAAATTATGTATCCTCTAAATACCAAAAGTGTACTATCATAATCATATCAAGGAAGAGAAATAATACTACCATAATCATATCAGCAAAGAGAAACAAAGTCCCTGAAGGAATGCAATGAATACACGGAGTCTGAGTTACTCACCATTGTTTGGTCCAAGAAGGTTTTCTTCCCTTTCTCATTTAAAAAATCACTATCACCTTCATCTTACCTGGTTAAGCTCAACTTCAAGATTATGCTAGAACCAGGCCTACTTTACCACTTACCAACTGTCGAAAGATATATTTTGACAAAATGACACACACTAAGATTTTAGAATAATTCCATAATTCATGGTAGAAAATTATAAGAATTATCCTTTATTAACCCCATCATTATTTCTTTTTCCTTGTAACACTGGCTTAGAAAAGAGTATTTTGTTACCCAACTATTCCATGCAAACACAATATTCACTTCCACAATAAAATGTATGGTAAAATAAACATAGGGATGTAAGTATCTGTGGTGTGATAAGTGAATTGATTCATTCAAACAGAAAGACAAGATTACTTAATAAAAGTACATGGCCTCTTAACACAATCCACATTCAACTATATGAGGACCTATTTCTGGAATTTCATATGCTTAAATCAGGTAGCATTGTTTTGGTTGGTCATTTCCTTTAATAAAAATTTGCATCTTCTTGATACCTTCTATAAAATTCATTGCTTCATAAAAAAAAATAAAGTAGCATTTTTCAGTTTCAGATTTTGCTACTTTTTTGTTACTTTTCATCAAGTAAAAGATATAATAGATAAAGAGGGAGGGGGGAGGAGAGACCATATACAAGTTTTTACCTGAAGTAGATTTCCTACAACAAAGAAAGGTTCTCTATGAATGAAACCTGATCATCTATACACGTCGAGGTCTCATGAAAACCAGAACTAGAAATTGTACTAATATATAGAAAGTTAGAAAAACCTTTTCAACAACAGCAAGAACGTCAAGAAGTAGTGTCTCATTAAATCTCTCATCTAGATCATCTACATATTATAAATTTGATGGGAAATAAAACAGAAGAAGCATAAGTATTTTTAGATACAACTACTTAAATCATCATGAGGGAGGACAAGGAATCAAGTAAGGCAAAATGCTTTTACAAAATCTGGACAAAAGAAATATTAGCAGGGAGTATAATCATGACAACCAACCTTTACATGTAATAATAACTTCATCTCAATCAGTTTTTCATCTTAATCCAACCTTTCCTAAACATTTTCAATCATCAATTAACTGAAATGTACACGTTTAATCTATTTGCTTGTGAATTTCACAAATATATCATCACTTTGAACTATTTCACCACTTAATTATCATGTTTTTATGTTAAGTTTGTACTATTATTTCATATTTGATGATTATATAGTTCTAAAATTATCAAAATGTAACATATTCACGTCATAAAGGGATTATAAGCAAACACATATTTAAACTAATTGAAGGTGGAATGTGTTATGTCATATATCATGAGGACCAAAAATATATAAAAAGCATAAATTATTATTAGTTATTTGCAGTGGACTTGGCAAACTTTTGTTATGGGTGTTTGTTGTCTCGTTTTCCTGCTAACTACAAGGCAAATTGTAAGTTTATTTTTTGGTTTGTGTGGATGAGAAAGTTGTCTCTTGATTTTCATATATCCTTATTGATCATTTTCTAACTAATGATTTGAATGTTCTTCCACACAACAAAGTGCAATAAACCCAAAACTCTTTTGGATTTCAGCAACAACTCAATTAATATCAGTTATTATCTTGACTATCATAAGTTTCCTAATTAAAAATGAGACTCACGCAATCCAAACTGTGAGTACTATGCATAATTTCTGCTTTTATCTGTTTTTAAATTTAGATGCATAATTCTAAAAATTCTTTTGTTGTACAGATTGGACATATGTTGAAGGGTGTAAAGGCTATCAACATTGAGTCAACCGAGCAACTTATGGAAAAGTCTACCATGAATAATATCCTAAATTAGTTCATCTTTCATGAATATTGTTACCAATAATGTTATGAATATACAAGTAAGCACTATTAGTTTACATCTATTTAGCACAATATGAGTAGAAATAAGGAAATATATTTTCAACAACTTTAGACTCAAATTAAACGCATCCCCAAATTTCGATCAACAATAAAAGTAAAGGAGAAGAAAATTTCAAAATAGAAACTCAAAAAATTAGGTTGAAATCATCAATTAGAAAAATTAACTAACCTTAAAATCACCAAATTAAAGAAGAAAATCATAAATTTTCTCAGAAATTGAAGTGAAACTGAAGGGTTGTTGGAGCAGTGGAGGAGCTGAAGTCGGAGTAGCTTTGAAATCAAGGCACGGTGATTGCACTTTCGGACTTCTTGAAATTGAGGTACGGTGGTAACAATGCTGGAGAAAAGACCAGGTGAATTTTTGGTCAGAGCAGTAGTAGTGACAGTCTATGTTATTATAACTAGCAGTTAGAGAAAACCCTAATTCTAAAAATGTTCTATCTCAATCGTCTACAAATTTCTCCAAATACTTCTAATTAAACACTTCTTCCTAACAAACTCCCTTTTGGGTACTGATTGACCATCGTCAGATAAAAAATACTTGTACACAATCCAAAACCCCCTTTTCTTTCTCTTGCTTTTAGGGTAACGAGTGGGAGAAACTAGCTTTAATGGATCAACAAAGATGTTTTCATAACTAGCTTTTCTATAATCAGCTTATTCTCTAGTGACCTCCACTTCATCACCAATATTGAATGGGGGTTTGTAAGTTGGTGATTCTGATATAGATGTATTCCCTCTTCCTAGTTGTACTTTCTCCATTATCATTCAGGAAATTTTTTCGGTAAAGTTGATAGTGCCAGTGAATGCAACTTGAGGGGGAAGGGTTTATGAAGTTATGGGGAATGGGAATAAGAAGAAGGGGAAAGGAAAGACTAAAACAACATGGGTATATTCTGATTGTAGTTGTGATACAAAAGGATTGTTATTATATGTAAAAAGGTTTATTTTTAGTGAAATAAATAAAAAAAGCATTGTAATATCTTTATTTTCTAATAAAGCATTGCCATAGTGACTCTATGGCAATGGTTTAGGCAACCGTTATGATAAAACACCCTATTCCAATGGTTATCAAATAACAACAACGGTTATATCACCAAATAGTTGTACTAGAATAATTTTTTTAACAACAATTGAAATCGTTGTAATAGACCCTCTATAGAAACGCTTTTAGAAACATTGCCAAAAGTTCCATTACAACAGAAATAATTTCTAGTAGTGAATCATAAGAATAAAAAATGTAGAAAACTTTTTCTCTGTTCTAAAAAATTTTAGCCTGCGCATCAAATACCAAGTCAGGCCCTACCACTGTGGCTTCACCTACTTCAAACCAACCAATGAGAGATCTACATCTTCTATCATAAAGAACCTTAAACGGAGCCATCTGAACGCTGGAATGATAACTGTTATTATACGTGAACTCAATCAAAGGCAAGTGCTCATCCCAACTACCTTTAAAGTCAATGGCACACACTCTTAACATATCTTCTAAAGTTTGAATGGTCCTTTCTGCTTGACCATCTGTCTGAGGGTGGAAGGCTATACTGAGGTAAACTTGGGTACCAAGACCCTTTTGGAAGGCTTTCCAAAAATAAAAGGTAAATTGCATACCTCTATCTAAAATAATAGACAACGGAACTCTGTGCAATCTGACCAACTCTCTAACATAGAGCTTGGCATAATCCTTGGCTGAATAAGAGGTATGAACTGGTAAGAAGTGAGCAGATTTGGTCATTCTATCCACAATGACCCATATCAAATCATGCTGGCGTTGAGTACGAGGCAAACCCATTACAAAATCCATGTTCACCTCATCCCACTTCCATGTAGGAATACTAAACTCATGCATAGACCCATTAGGCTTCTGATACTCAATCTTAACCTGCTGATATGTCGAGTACTTAGATAGAAATTCTACAAAGTCTTTCTTCATTCCACTCCACCAATAGACTTCCCGCAAGTCATGGTAAATCTTGGTGGCCCTTGGGTGAATCGAGTAGAGCGCACCATGCGCTTCTATAATAATCCGTTGTCTCACGCTATCTACACATGGAACACATAGTCTACTCTGGCAGCATAACATACTATCTTCCCCTTGGGAGAAAACCTCTACTTTTTGATCTGTAACTGACTCTTTTAGATTAAATAAATTGGGATCCCTGTCTTACTTTTCTTTTACTTTGAAAACCAGAGATGATTTTGAACTATTTTGCACCCATACGCTACCCTCTGATGAATTGACTAAGCAGACACTTAGTCGGGCAAGCTGATGAACTTCTTGAACTAACTTCTTCTTACCATCCTCCACATGAGCAACACTACCCATAGACATCCTGCTGAGAGCATCAGCCACTTCATTGGCCTTGCCCAAATGATACAGAACACTCATGTCATAGTATTTCAACAACTCTAACCACCTTCTTTGATACAGGTTCAGGTCTTTCTGGGAAAATACATACTGCAGGATTTTATGATTTGTGAACACATCAACATGTACACCATACAAATAATGCCTCTAAATTTTTAATACAAACACTATAACTGCTAACTCAAGATTATGAGTAGGGTAATTCTTTTCATGAGGATTAAGCTGTCTAGAGGCATAGGCTATGACCTTACCTCTCTGCATCAAAACACACCCCAAACCAACTCTGGAAGTATCACAATATACCACAAATTCATCTGAACCATATGGTAAAGTCAAAACTGGAGTTGTAGTAAGTCGAGTCTTCAACTCCTGAAAGCTTTTCTCACGAGAATATGACCACTGGATTTTGAATTTCTTATAAGTTAATCTGGACATGGAGGATGCAATAGATGAAAATCCCTTAACAAACCATCGGTAATAGCCAGCCAAACTCAAGAAACTCTTGATATCTGATGGAGAGATGGGTCTGGGCCAATTTCTTACTGCTTTGATTTTTAGGGATCAACTCTAATACCATTACTGAAAATATATGACCAAGAAAAGCTACTGACCTTAGCCAAAATTTGCACTTACTGAATTTGGTGAATAACTGATGGGCTCTGAGAGTTTATAATACTATTCTGAGATGGTCTGCATGATTATTTTCACTGAGAGAGTAGACAAGAATTTCAATCAATGAAGACTATGACGAACATATCCATGTACTACTTGAACATGCGATTCATCAAGTCCATAAAGGCCGCTGGAGTATTGGTAAGACTAAATGACATGAGTAGGAATTCGAAGTGACCATACCGAGCTCTAAAAGCCATTTTGGAATGTCACATTCTCTGACTCTAAGCTGATGATAGCCTGATCTTAGGTCTAACTTAGAAAAGTAACTGGCACCTTGAAGTTGGTCAAATAATTCATCGATTCTGGGAAGTGGATACTTGTTCTTCACCATGACTTTGTTTAACTAATGGTAGTAAATACACATTCTGAGGGAACCATTTTTCTTATGCATAAATAAAACTGGTGCACATCAAGGGGATACACTAGGTCTGATAAATTCCTTATTTAGGAGATCCTTCAACTATTCTTTTAACTCTTTGAGTTCTGCTGGAGCCATTTTATATGGAGAGATAGAGATAGGTTGAGTATTAAGAAGAAGGTATATTTCGAAGTTAATTTCCCTCTCGGGAGGAACTTCGGGAAGATCTTCGAGAAATATATCTGGAAATTCACATGCTACTGAAACTGACTCAAGACTAGGAGTCTCAGAACTAGAATTCTTAACTCAAACAAGATGGTAGACATACCCCTTGGATATTATTTTCCTCGCCCTAAGGTAGAAAACAAGCTGACCCCTAAGTGTTGAAGTACTACCCCTCCATTCTAAGACAAGTTCATTCAGAAATTGAAAATAGAAAATTTTATTTCTGCTGTTAACTGAAGCATAGCATGAGTGGAGTCTATCCATATTGAGAATGACATCAAAATTCATCATCTCTAGCTCTACTAAATCTACTGATGTAACTTTCTGAGATACCATAATCGGACAGTTCATGTATACTCGTTGGGCTATGATAGATTTACCAACTAGGGTAGAAACTGAGAAAGGCTCTGCTAGGACTTTGGGACTGACTTCAAAGTCAACAACTATATAAGGAGTTACAAAGGACAAATAAGCTCCTGGATCTAGCAAAGCATAAATATGTGAATGGAAAATCTATAACGTACCAGTGACCACATCAGGAGAACTCTCCTAATCTTGTCGAGACTGAAGTGCATAAAGCCTATTTGGGTGGTGCCCACTGGTGGCACTGGAAGTGATACCCTACTGATTCGGGCGACTAGACTGAACTGGGGAACGATTATGCTGACTCTGCGAACCCACCTGAGGACACTCTCTGACCCTATGGCCTAGCTTGCCACAACTGAAACATACATTGCTACCATCTCGACAGGAACCCTGGTGGTTTCTTTGATACTTTTACCAAAGAGAATTTGTTCGGGCACTGCTGACACTACCCTGGGATTTAGGGCTTGGTGCCCTATCTTTATTGTCATCTCTAAATTTTGGCATTAGAGCACTAACTGAGGATGGAGCTGGAACTGAATTATTTGGGGAGAACTGAGAATGATTTCCACCCTCTGACTTAGGCTGAGTGAAGTTAAAGCTACATATTCTAGCTCTCTTGTTCTCCCTTTTTTTCTCCTTATTTTTAGCCTCTTCTATCTTCTAAGCATGAACCATGAGCCTAGATATTTCCATTTCTATAATCAGCATTGCGGTCCTACACTCTTTAACCATACTGTTAGACACACCCAACATAAATTTACTCATCTTAGATCTACTATCTGCTACCACATGAGGGGCATATCTTGCTAACTGAGTAAACTTGAGAGAGTACTCTTTCACTGTCATGTTGCCCCAAAACCTTAGCTTTCCTCAACTTCAATGGGAAGAACCTATCAAGGAAAGTAGTAGCAAACTCTTTGCATTCTACGGGCCCTGCATCTGCACCCCTATCTACCTTTCATTGCTTAAACCATGAGTGAGCCGTATCCTGCAACTAATATACGACCAACTCAGCACTCTCACTGGCAGTCACCCCCATAATATATGTGACTTTTTGCACCTAATCAAGGAATTCCTATGGGTCCTCATCTGACTTAGACCTTGTAAATAATGGAGAATTTATTCGGGTGAAGTCCCAAATTCTAGTTGAGTAGTATTGGCCACTGGGTAGGCCTGGACAGCAGCTGGACGTTCATTCTGGGCTACCACAGAATGAGATATAGTGGTGAAAGCTGCTCTGAATTATGCATGGAAAACATGCTCATCTAGGGGATTTGGCTAGACGGGTGGAGGTGTTAGCTAGTTTCTTGTTCTTCTTCTATTAGTCTTTTTGGGAGGCATATTCTGTAAACAAAAGGCAAACTTAAATTATACAGAAATTTTAACTTGAGCTCATGCTTACTCGCATGATATGAACACTGAAAGAAGGGAAACTTTTCCTAAAAATGCCTCATAACTTCTTGTCCATAAGTGTGGCACGTTATACACCCATGCACAAAACTCTACTAGATACGGCTTTTAGATTCTCTAGGACTCTGTTGAACCTTAGGCTCTGATACCAAGTTTGTAACACCCCGAATCTGTACCCCAAATGTCATACGGTGCTTACGATTCCGAAGGACCATAAGCTAACCCATGACTGGTACGCCCTATAATCACTGAATAATAACTCTGTTATAATGTAGAAATTAGGCTGAATTTGACACAAGGTTCATAACTGAAATCAAATATTGATAAATAAATACTAAAAACTAAATATTTGTCTGAAATAGTCTAGTTTGAAAGCCTCTAACTGTCTGAATATAGAGTTGATGGTACAAGTCTCCAACTAACTCCGACTGCTGAATATACTAAATACTAAAATAATAAAATAATAACTATGTCCTCGAACTATAAGGACTCACTACTAAATCTACTGCTAAAAGTCTGGGCTGCTAAGTACGGTCAGGAACCCGTGCATTTGAACCTATGATATAAGACATCATAGCGCAAAAGAAAGGGTATGCGTCAGTACTTTGAATGTACTGGTATGCTAAGTGAGGTAAGTTGATATGCAAGGGTTCATATGCATAAATAATAGATGAATAATTAACATGAATATAACTGAATAAGAGTACATGTATATCTGAAACTACTGTAAATACTAAGTATGTAATATTGTATGTAAATCTAGTTTACTATAATTGAGATCACTGATAACTGAATTACTGATAATTGAATGACTATTTCTGATAGTGCTGATTCTGTAGAACTGAACTTAGTTCTGTATTAAGCCGCAAGACTGTGTTTGAAAGTTCTAATTCTGAAAACTGAACTGAGGTTTTATACTAAAACTGAAACTGGAACTATAACTGTGGGAGTGTTCATCTAACTGACATACCCTGATTATAAACTGAGTTAGGGTCCAACCTGTGAATCTAGTTTGAAGGGTATTAGCACCTTGCCAAGGGATACTAACCGTGGCGTGAGTTAACCCTCACTGGTAGGAAAACTCGTATGAGATGCATCAATCTTTATTTGGTAGAAAAATATCTCAACCTACATTGGCTACGTAGTTCGTAACATAGGAATTGCTGCTAAGGGTCAAACCCTTTACTGATAGGAATGCCACTATCCCTGGGTTTGCTCGATGCTGATTTTTACTCTCAACTGAATAGATACTGAACTAATTTCTAGACTGTTCTAGGCTTGACTGAATTGTTACTGATTATGCTAATTGATTAAACTAGACTGAGTTCTGTTAACTGACTGAATGAACTTAGTTTTGTAACTAACTGATTACTCCTCTACGTGACATCACTGAGAATATTCTGAAGCTACTGTAATTCTAGGTAAATAGCTAGATTTTAGGCATTGAATACCCCTAGGACTTGATAGCATTGAAAGTAAAACATCGCATGATTATAATAGCATAACAATAGTAGCTTGTCAACAATGCTTTCATTTAGACATTTTGTCAATCACTTAATAGACAAGAACTTATGCACATACTACTATGACATAATTCCACTATGCAACTCACATGAGCATTTTATCAAACACTTGGGGAGTATAGTCTATGCATATAGTGATGAACAACATGTAGGTATCATGATTACAAATACCAACTTACACATTCAAGGGGTCTTTAACATAAATACACATAACATTACACACATGTTAATTAATTCGCATGAAAACTCATAATTTCTCATGAATTATACCCCAACTAACATCATAATTATGAATACAGTCAAATTCAACATAAAATTCATGAAAACAGCCAACTTGTAATTTGAAAAGGGTTCTTGAACTCCAAAGGTAGAAGGAAATCCTTGGATGAACACCTAACATAACTTGGTGCTTGAATTCATGAAGATTGATGGTGTGTTCTTGAAACTTGAATTTGAAATTGGGTGCCTTAGGGTTTTTCCTTGAGTAAATTTGAGAGAGAATGAGTAATTTTGGTCTTTAGAATGATTAATTTTGTATTTTGGGGGCTGAATAGAAGTGGAAAAAGACTTAATTGCCCCTATGGATGATGAATTAAATGAGCAGAAACTGTGCCCAGTGGCGCACTGGATGTCGCGCCGCATCAATGGTCGACATAATAGCCAACGCGCGTCGATATCGCGTTGGCTCACTGAAATTTGCACTGAAGGATGGTGAAAAGTTTTGGTCAATGCGATAGGCGATGCAACACATCGAGATCGCATCAATCCACTGTTTTGGACTCCTAATTGTGCCTCAAACGATGTTTGATAAATTCAAAACTCGTCCGAGAACACCTATTGACATTCCTGATCATGAATAAACCTAAAAATCAATATTTTAAGGTTGTTAGAGTTGAAAATAAGTTCATGGGAATATCGAGGCCAAAATAAGACTAAATGTCAGCTTAAAATTTCTAAGTCCCTCTTTTCATACTATAAAGGACTGAGTTAGGCTTGTAAATTTTATGGGGTATTATAAAGTCCCTGTGTGCAACACCCAGTCAGTCTTGTTAGCCACTAGGTTCATCTCGACGACTACAACAACGATCACTTTATCACCCTCAATAAGATGAACTTGAACATCATTTTGTCCTCCTTGTTTTGAGTTTTGCAAACTGTCCCGTATTTGTTTAGCTGATTTGTAAGTAACAAATAAACTCAATAAATGCCCTCTAGCATTTTTGTTATCCTTTTCAAATTTCTTTTTAGCTACATCATCAACCACAATAGTGTTAGATCCATCAATAGGAGGTTTATTAAATAAAATATAATCAACTTCTAATTGTTCAAAGAAAATTAGAAGTTTTTGTGACCAACGTTTAAAATTATTTCCGATTAATGGCTTAAGTTTTGACAAAACAGGAAAAGTTTTGTTCAAAGAAATAGCCATTTATCAATATTGCATGTAAGAAAATCACTTTCAAATTGTTGAAAAAATGCTACAATATTGATATTAGAAATGAAATTAACAATAGTATTAAAATAGTCATAAATACTGTGTCGTGGCAAGCCACTGCCTTGAAAGCAATTTCGGCCCGACTTCGGTGCAAATCCTTCTAGCTGGTTGCTCACCAAGGTTCCACAACTACTTCCAAACACGTGCACTCGTAGCTGAAAGTTTTGAGGTTACCTAAATCAGTTGCCCAAAATAATTCAATAAGAGGAAAGGAGGAAGACTCTTTTTCTTTTCCTTTCTATTTTTTGTGTATTGTCTTTTCTCGATAGATGCTCTTTATATAGTATATTGAAATTGACAAAGAGGGGTGAACTTTGAAGAAATTAATGGTGAGTATTAATGGCATTAAAAAGTCATTACTACCTGTTATAGAATTTACATTTTGAAGAATGTATGTTCATCTTCTCTGTAACATAGATACAGTGTATGTTCCACTCCTATGAAACGTGTGTAATTTTATATTTTTATTCTTTGCATTACATTAATGACTTATGAATAGCATTGATGTTACATTAAATATTTTGAATTATCACTTGTAGTGATTTAAATTTATTTCAATAAAAATACATATTTTGTGTTTAAATTTACGGTAAAATTTACATTGTTTGATTTTTGAGAAACGAAAAATATCTCATAAATTAGGATAGAAAGAGTACCTAAGATAGGAATAAGATGGAGGTGATGGTGGTAGGAGTGAGTATAAGAAAGCAGAAGAATATTTTTTTAAAAAATTCCTAAGAAACTTAGAAGCTGCATATATAGGACAATTATTATGTTTAGTCAATAAAAGTGTTTAATAGATCATGGATTATATAGGTGTTCGTTTGAAATTAGGCTTAGTTCATGTGTTAAAGTGAAAGTCTTTGCCATATTCAGGTCATTGTATATAACTTTATTTTTGGATCCAGCTCCTTTCTATTTTTTTCTCTTTAATTTTTTCAGGTTCTTGTTTGGATTAAAGACACATGTCATAGTTTAAAATTAATGATTGAGATTTAATTTGTTAAATAAAAGTTCTAACCATAATTATTTACTTCCATATATTTAGTTATATTTGCTCCTTAAATATCCATTATATCTTTTACTCAATATTTTAAAAAAATTCTACTGCCACAAATATATATTAAATTCTTTTCCTAAATATTTATTTTTTAAAATTCATAATGTAGTTAAAATTTTATTTTTTCTAATTGAGAATTCAAAAGAGCTACATAAAGAAAATATAATGAATTTATTTGGCACAATCTTTATATTTGATTTGACACAAGTATAATGAATTTATTTGGAATAAAAAGAAAATAAAATTAGAAAAACTTCAGGCCACAATCTTTATTTTTTTAATTTGAAAAACATTACTTAAGAAAAATGACAAACATTAGCAAAAAAAAAAAAGAGCAAAATCTCGGGAGAAAATTGTTCAAGAATAGAAAGAAAATAGTTTAATACATTTAAGAAATATATAATGAATTTTTAAAAATATTTAAGTATGGAAGTAGATAACTATAGAACTTTAATTTAACTAAGTAACTCTCAATCATTAATTTTAAACTATGACATGTGCCTTCAATCCAAGCAAAAACTTGGAGAAATTGGAGAGGAGTCGGATCCTTTAGTTTTTATCTTCACAACGTATCTATTACATTCTGACTGTTCTAAAATAAAAATTTTATATAATATCACTTAATCGTAACAACCAAATATTTCTTAAAACTGCTTTTTATGTTATAGTTTATCTTGCGATAAAAGTTTTTTAAACCTATAACCAATACGGTCTTTGTAAAATACGGTCTTTGTAAAATTTACCCCTTTATATCTATAACCACAATATTCTTATTTTGATACTATAGTAATTAACTATTTTTTATAAAAATAAAATCTCTAAAATATAATTACCAATAATGGGTCTAGAAATTTTGACCAAATATTTTGTTACTTTGGTACATCATTATGACAAAAAATATATATGAATATACATTTTTGTTAGGATATACTATTAATCATGTGTTTTATGTTATAGTATTATATTTTTATTCCATATAAAGATAATTCATATTATTAATAAAATCTTTATTTGATTAGAGCATTGTGTTAACATGTGTGTCCTTTACTTATATAGTAGAGAATTTTATGTATGGAGTATTTTAACTCAGGCACGAAAGATTAAAATTATCGGTTCTTATAAGTTATAAATTAATGTTCACAGTCAAAGATGAGGTAGGACAAACATTTTGATGATTGTAGCATAAGATTAAATATAATTTGCTCTTAGTTATGAGAGCGGTAATATTACAACTTCTTGCGCTTATATATTTTGTATATATTAAACAGATTAATTAGAGATGTTCATTTACGTTCTGAATATTAATAAACGATTTTTCTAGTCTATTACATTTACTTATACTCTTAATCTTGATATATATTATGATCTATGTGGTTTGATTTATTATTTTAATCTATTAAAAGGTGAGAGTCTTTTATGAGTCAATATATTCCTAATAGGTTGGATGATGACAAATTACTTAGTGAAATAATAATTAGTTGATAGAACCATGTTGCGGACTTGAGATAGAAGACACCCTTTTATGGCTGCTTATCAGTTTTCATGTGGAAAACTGCAGATGGATTTTATGTCCGTCATGTGAAATGGGTTGAGCATATTAATAAAAGATTAAATTAGTCAATGAATTAAATTTTCAGAAATTTTGATTTAATTGGTTGGTGCCAGAAATTCTAACATGGGGAGTTAAATAAAATGTAATGGTAGATTTCAAAACTAAAATAAGGACTGCAATTATAAATTTTTAGTGAAATAGTTTGTAATATATTATGATATGATAATTCATTCATTACCAAATTAATATCATAATTGAAAGCCTCACTTAATAAATCTACAGTCCCTACTATAACTGATTAACTAATTAATTTGAAAAAGAAAAGGAGCATACTAGAAGAAGTAAAATTATTTACTGGTCTTCTATAAGAAAAATAAATATAATGACTTTTATTTAAAAATAAAAATTTTTGTTTTAATATCAAAATGTTTTGCTCATAACTATGGTTTAAGAGCAAAAAACATTTTGACAATTAAAAGACAAAAACGTTTTTTCAGCCTCTTGCTTTTTCCTTCTTCAACAGAGAATAGGGATAAATAGGGGCTTTTGGTTTCGAAGAATACAATCCCTTTCTAAGTAAAATATCATTTTTCCCACACAAGATTACAAAAGTTAGTCACAATATAACAGAAAATTGTAGACTTAGTGGTCAAAACATTAAACGATTTTTGTGAAAGCTTCAATAGGTAAGTGCTTTCTGATTTTCATTTTTGATTATTTATCTAGATGTTATGTATGTCAAATTGATGCTGTAGAATTGCTTCCGTTGTGCATGTTCTAACAATTGATATCAATAGTCTTCTTACATATGCTAGATTATGTAAAAGAAATTACATGATTTGTTGTACATGTTTTAAATAATCGTTGTATAAATAATATTTTTGGTTGTTGTTTATCATGTTTTTAATGATATTAATGATTTCTAGAGCTAAGTTTATCATCAAGAAAACATAAAACGAATTTTACATGTTTTACTTAGTTTTGAGAAAATCATTTTACTTGATTAAGGGTAAAATTATGATGAGTTTCGACTAAGACCAACCATAGTCATTACGTATATGCTCTAATGAGCACTGTGGTGGAAGGACCAAACTGCTTGGGCAGTTCGTTTTACCCTCGCACGTTGTTCTTTTCAGAAAATGTCTAAATTATGCCTAAAATGTTTTCTGAATTAAGGAAAAAACTGTAAAGTTTTTTAAATTGGCCCAACTACCGTTGTTACTTATATAGCTTAACAAGTATTGTAGTGGCAAGGCGAATCAATGCAGGCAGCACTACTGACGCTCGCTAACAACCTGGCCGATAATTACTAATTTGGTTGATTTTGGAGTTTTCAATTTTTGACGAACTCCAAATGACCTGAAATTTGATAGCTTCATCGGAAATGATCCACTGAGAAAAACTCACATGTTGTAATGTAGGCCCTTTTTTCGGCCTTCGAAGTTGATTTGATGGATTCGGGGCCATTTTTTGTAACGACCTCGCAAATTATTTTATAAATTTGTCTTGTTTTAACCCACTTTATAATTTTTTTAGAAATTATTTATAGTAATGGGACAAATTGATATTTTCTTAACTGTTGAAACCTATGTATAAGAATGGATTTTGAATGGGAAGGGTTTGCCAGATTTATTAATAATAAGATCATTAAAATTGTAAAACAAGAAAGAGGCACACAAAGGGCAGTTAGATTCCAAGTTCACATAGCGGTTTTCCAAAGAGATTGTCAACGGCTTGAAGGTTAGCACATTTGAATTGATGTATTCTTGATATCATGGTTATAATATTATATGGGGTGTATTTGAATCTAAGCGGTGGCCAATTGTTTAGGTAATTGATCGTTTAATGCTAGTAGTGGTGCTTTCAAGAAATAGCATGACCATTATATGGGATTGATGACAAAAGATGATTAGGTAATTATGGGATAGTAAGTGAAGGTGAATTTTAGGCTGAACAGTACAACTACGGGAGTTTCAATTTAATTTTTATGCTTGTGAAACTGTGGTGGGTTAGTGGACAAGAATAAGGTGATAATTATAGTTTAATAATTATTTAGTGATGGTGTAATATCCCGCATTTCCGGGCTAGTCTATGAACCATCGTTCTTATGTGTATAAGCTATAATCCTAGTGACTCCCATGTGAATATAAGTTTCATGATCTTTATCCTCATGTTTGATGGGCTTTTAAGGTGAAAAATGTTCATAGAAGTCACTTAGAGCCTAGTGAAGCTAAGATCCTTTGATTCGTCCAAAGTTTGATGTTTGATCCTATAGGGATCTACTTTAAACATGTATAACTATATATATACATGGAATTTTTCATTTCAAGACCCACCAAATTGTATATAATTGAATTATCTTTCCAACGATACCAATTTCGCAAAAATTCGATAACCGAGTAAGAAGTTATGACATTTTCTGTGTGAGGCAGTAAGCTGACGCGATCTTGACGCGTTGCGTCGAATTCTCCTTGACACAAAAAACTGATGCGGATCCGAAGATAGTTTACATGCTAATTCAATTCCAAAAGGTCCTAGGGTCACTTTGGTAAATTCCCCCCACTCAAATCCGTTCATAACATCAAATTTCAGCCCCCAAAAAGCATTGGATACATTCTCATTCCTCTTTTTCTCTCCAAGAAAGCCCTAGCCCCCTCAAGAACACCAAGAAACTCCATTCAAATTTTCTTCAAGATAGTTAAGTGTTCAAAGTTTTCAATCCAAGAAACATGAAAATTCAAGTCATCCTCTTGAAGAAAGAAACCAAGAATTAAGTATCACAATTCAAGAATCCCAAGAAAGCATTCAAGATCATCTCCTAGGGTTTCAAGGTCAAATTCTCTACATCCAACCAAGTCTATTAAGGTATGTGGGGTTTGAACAAGAACAAATCTTTCATTCTTGTGCCCAAAAATTTGAATTTTATTAAAGATTACATGATTTGCAAGTTGGGGTTTATGCCCAAATTATCTTTTTTTGAGTTTATAAAGTTATAAGTGATTTAAGCCTTGAATTTCGTGACTATTTTCATATATTTATGCAAGTAATGCGATTTTTCAAGTAAGTTTAGGTATGATATTATGATTCTTGATTTTATTATTTTGATATTGTTGAAGTATTTTAAAGAAGCATGTTGAGCATAAAGTTTTGTTGTGAATTTGTCATGAGTTTAAAGAATGAATTTTAAGCCCAAAGATTAAGTATTGAAATCCTCAAGATCATGTTCTTAAAAGTTTTGATTGTTAAGTTTGTATCAAGAACAAGTTTGAGTTTTCAAGAAAGCTATGATCTTAAGCTTTCCCTCTAGCAGATTGCTTACCAAGATTTAAAGAAAGTTGATGTTTTGATCTTAAGTTAAGATAGGAATCCACATTATTCTAACAGTTTATGATTTAAAGCAAAGAGAAGCATAATTGGTTTTCATTATAAACCCTTGTGCTATTTTAAGGTGGATTTCCTAAAAAAAATTCTGAGCAATAAGTATGGGAGTAGTATTTAGCATTGAGTTGGGTATGATTTCAAGGTCTCATGCCCCAGAACTACGTATCACCATACGTTTCTGATTTGCCCATAATGGGCTAAGATAGTGATCACTAAGTCCAAAGGTTCCAAAGTTCTACAGTTCCAAAGTTCCAAGGTCTCTAAGTCCTAATAGTAAAGCTTTTGAAAGTATTTTTCCTTCAGAGAAAGTGTTTTCCCTACAGTTTTAATCTTACAGACTACAAATTTTAGAACAGAAAAGAGTAACAGAAAAGCCTTTAGAAAACTAAGTGTAAAGGCTCACAATTTATTCAGACTATGCTTTACAGAAAGATATTAGCTACAAATTTTCAATTCTCAGATTTCAGATTTTAGCATGAGTCCTTTATACACTTAGACAGTATAAATTTAAAGAGAGAATACAAGTACATCCTTTACAACTAAATGTTATGACTCACTAGACTTATAAAGCATAATTTGCTTCTTATGATTATTATTTTCAGTATTTCAGATATTCCAGCTTATGTGAGTTATTTACATTCAGCATGCATTATTTTTCAAACTATGATGATGAGATTATGTTTACTTATGCATTCACCCCCATATACTTAGTACATCCTCAAAGTAATGATACACATGTATGTCTATGTGATACATTGTCTCATAATGTAGGTACAAGTTTTAGTATAGAATAGAGTAATTTGATAGCATTTTAGTAAAGTTTATAGAGCTTCAACAATAACTAAAACACATAATTCATAGAGTATTGCTGATCCAGTAGAATATTTACAATAGATCATAATCATTTGTTTCATTTGCAGGCATCAGATATTCCTGGAGTATCCTTAATTCCTATGAAGCTCATATGCCCTAAAAACTATGGCATATGAAGTAGATCTATGCATTTTTCCTTAATAGTCAATGACAAACTTGGATTTGTGGATAACACTTCTGCAAAAAGCTCATACAAAGAAACATTATTGGCAAATTGGGAGAGGTATGATGTAGTGGTGATTTCATGGTTAAGTGCAATTGTAGCACCAGAATTTTTGACGAGCATCATTTATGTTTCGCACTCGAAGAAGATTCAGGATAATTTCAAGGAGAGGCTTGATAAATCAAACTTGATTGTAATTCTTTTACTTATGGAAGGAAATTAATATGTTGACTCAAGGAACTGATATAATCATAATTTATTATTCAAAAATGAGAGAACTCTGAGATGAAATTTATGTCAATTGTGAAGAATTAGTGCCATATGCTGAGCACACTAAGAAATAGAGGCTATTGTAGTTCCTCGTTGGGTTAAATAAAAGTTATACGTGGATGAGAAGTTCTATTTTGGTGAATTTAATAGTTCCTAGTGTAGATTAAGCATATGTTATTTTTGTGCAAACTAAAATCCAAAGGAGATTAGGAGTTACAGATACATGGAAGAAGCTTTGACAATGTATGCAGGAAGACGTTCAAATGTTTAGTATCATAGTAATCAAGGATATAAATCAAGCACCAAGATAGATATTTATATAATCAACCACAAAATTATTATACACAACATTCACAGATTCAGTGATTCAACGGATGAGATTTGACATTACTTTTTAGCACTGTGGATGCAAAAGACATACAAAGGACACTTGTTACAGAATAGTTAGATTTCCAGCAAACTTTAAGATTAAAAAAATAGGGAAAATGAAGGTGTTAAACCTCAAGCTAGCAAAACAACAGCGTAGGCAGAGAGCAGTATGAAAAGTGAAAGTACAAGTAAGCAGTGGAACTCTCCAGAAGGATACTTCACCAAAGATTAGTATAATGAAGTGCTGAAATGATGAGTCCTAAACCTACAAGCAGTTGCAAGGAAAATACTATAGCAGGTATGACTACTATAAAAAGTGATATCCTTGATCAAGATTGGAAAGTTAACTTAGGTGTTACACGTCATATTACACACTGTGGGGAGATATTAAGAGAGTCTAAAGTTTTAACTAATTTGAGAATAATAAAGTGAAGATTCCAATATAAAGCATAATTCAAATTAAGAATATAGGAGACACCTTGATTTTAGTTTGTTATTTTCTAAGGGATGTGTTGCATGTACTATATTTTAAGTTTATCTCGTTATCTATTTCAAAACTTACTAGGGATCTCAGTTACATGGTATCCTTTTATCTGAATTTGTGTGTTTTATAGACACTCTTCAATGGAAAGATGATTGGAATTGGTAGATAATCTGAAGGACTTTACATTCTAAAACATCATGTCACACCAAAGGTTAGTGCAATGATAAGAGATAAAGAGGAAAAAATATTGTGGCACATGAGGCTGGGACATCCATCCTTAAGAATAATAAATCATATAGTAGTAATAAGGGATAATGTAGGTGATGGTGAACACCGAGAATGCATGATTTTTCTTCTAGCTGAACAGTGTAGGCAATAGTTTTTAGTTAGAAATTATGAGTCTACAATCATGTTTTAATTAGTAAATTTGGATGTATGGGCTCCTCATAAGGATCCCACTTAATGGAAGAAAGTACTATTTCTTAATCATAGTAGATGATTATAACAAATTTATTTGGGTAATGTTGCTTCACTCTAAGAAGGATGTAAAAGTAGTTGTCAAACACTTCATTCTGTAGTTTCTAATCAATTTGGTGTTGGAATAAAAATTTTGAGATCTAGTAATGGAATGAAATTTCTTAATACTTACATAATTTTTTTGTCACATCATGGTGTTATTCACCAGAGTAATCTCCCATTTACACCATAATAAAATGATGTAGTTTAAAGAAAATATAGACACTGGTTGGAGATACCGAAGCTTTAAAACTGTAGTCACAAGTATCAAGTAGGTTTTGGGGGGATTGTGTGTTAATAACTACTTATTTGATTAATAGACTACCTACTACTTTACTAAATAGGAAGTACCTCTATGATATGTTATTTGGGAAACAATCTACTCTTACACCCTTGAGGATGTTTGGTTGCTTATGTTTTGCCAATGTGTTACCAAAAGGAGATAAGTTTGATGCAAAAGCTAAGAAAATAGTATGGATTTGACATTTATCTACACAAAAGTAATACAAACATTATGACTTGCAAGCAAAGAGTGTATTCAGTAGTAGAGATATGACCTTCAAGGACCAACCCTTTCTTCTTAAGAGGAAGCTATACATTGTTCCTTTACTTTCACATTTTATTTGTGATGTAAGAACTTTAGCTAATGATCAAAAATTTCAATACCACCAACTATTGAAAGCTCATCATATCTATATAGCATAAGAGAAAATGTGTCCTCTGAAGATAGTATGTTGGATATCATATCACACTAATAAGTTAAGCAACATAATATTGTTGAGCAAAAAGTACCACCAAAAGATGCAGTGGTCCCTATGAAATATGTAGATGATGATTCTAGCTTGCAGCCTGCTATTGTTCTTGAACCAAGAAAAATTGCAAAAACAACAAGACCTTCAATCTGGATCAAGGATTACATTGTCCCCGCTAAGACAAATCCTTATTCTATTACTAATTAAATAAGCTATAGTCATTTATCTATAATGTTGGAGCTCATTCCTTTAAAAAGGCAACATAGGATGAAAGGTGGATCGCTACAATGCAAGAAGATACTCCGATCTAGAAGAAGTCAATCTGATCATAGGTGTTGAAATAGTAGCAAAATCCTTGACAAATCGTCTATAATAACTAGCTAAGCAATTAAAGCTATGAACCTTAGTTGGAGAAGTAGGCCTAGCCTAATCATGAATAGCCTCAATCTTCATTGGGTCTACCATAATTCCATCCTTTGACACCATATGCCCAAGGAATATCTCAATTCAAAACTCACACTTAGAGAATTTAACAAAAATCATATGATTTCTCAAAGTATGGAGCACAATACTCAGCCTACTATTGTTCCTGAACCAAGAAAAATTGCAAAAACAACAAGACCTCCAATCTGGACTAAGGATTACATTGTCCCCGCCAAGACAATCCCTTATTGTACTACTAATTAAATGAGCTATAGTTATTTCTATAATACCTAGAAAGAATATTTTAATTCTATTTTCTACAATGTTGGAGCTCATTACTTTAAAGAGTCAAATAGGATAATAGGCAGATTGCTACAATGTAAGAAGATACTATGGTTCTCGAAGATAATCACACATGAACCATTGTGGATTTGCCTATAGGAACAAAGACTATTGGTTCTAAGTTAGTGTTAAAGAACAAATATCAATTCAATGTTAAGGTGGATAGATTCAAAGCCAGACATATAGCCAAAGGTTACACTCAAATAAAAGGATTAGATTATCATGAGACCTTTTTACCTGCAGGGAAAATAGTCATAACAAAACTGTGATAAGCTTTGTTGCATCTTGTGGATGAAATTTGTTTTAGATCGATGTCAATAATGCATTTCTTCAAGGAGATTTGCATGAGGAAGTTTACATAGAGTTGTCCCTTGGTTTCCAAATCCAAGGGGAGAATAAGGTGTGTAAATTGTAAAAATCCCTTTTATGGTTTGAACAAACATCCAAAAAGTCAAACATCCAACTCACGAATGCTTTGTTTCAAGGAGGTTTTTGTTAGAGTACTCATGATCATTCCTTTTTCACCAAGAATAAAATGAGTGACATGGTTGTACTTTTTGAATATGTTGATGCCCCTCTCATTACGGGTTCTAATTCATGAATGATTTAAAAAGATAAGTCTATTTTGCGTCAACAATTCAAGATGAAAGATTTGGGAAAGTTGAGATATTTTTTAGGGATTGAGGTTATGCAGTCCAAAGATGTTATTTCTTTTAATCAGAGAAAGTATACACTATAATTTATTACAGAGACAGTTTATAGTGAAGCTAGACCTGTTAGTATACCTATTGAGTTCAATCACAAGCTTACCAATTTGGAGTTGGAACAACACATAAGAATCACTTTTGATACATAATTATAAGATATTATTGCCTATTAAAATCTAGTAGAAAAATTGTAGTATCTTACTACACGAGATTAGACATTTTCTTTGGTGTTCAAATACTAAGACAATTGATGTAGCATTCTAAAGTTCTCATTGAGAGGCAGCTCTTAGAATTGTCAGATATCTAAAGAAGGCAAAGTATTGTGAGTCAGATTGGAAAATATGTCCCAACACCAGTAGATCGGTCACAGAATATGTAGTTAAATTTGGAGAATTACTAAATTCTTGAAAGTCTATGAAGCAACAAATTATGAGCAGAAGTTCAACTAAGGGTTTAGGTATAGAAGCATGACAACAATGGTATTAGAATTGGTGTAGTTTGTAGGGTTGTTAAAAGAACTGAATGTTGAAGTTACGGTACTCATCAAAGTGTATTCAAATAGTCAAGCCATAATTCAAATAGTAAGAAATCCTATTTTTTATGAAAGAATAAAGAACATAGATATAGATTGTCACATTATTAGAGAAAAGGTGAAATCAGGATTCATAGATCCTCAACACGTGTGTACTTCTATACAACTTGAAGACATATTGACTAAGTGCCTAAGAATTAGAAAACATCAGTTCTTACTTTTCAATCTATATATGTTGTATGTATTACAACCACCAGCTTGAGGGGGAGTGTTGAATTGAGAAAAATAACAAGGAGGAAAGAAAGTGAAGAAACATAGATATTATGTGTAGAAGTGATGAACTACTTGTACCTGTGGTTAGACTACTGTTGTGAGTATAGTTAAAATTAGTGAGTGTCATGTGAGGTAGTTAGAAAAGAGAAATTGGTGGAAACACATTATATAAGAATGGGGAGTAATGCTAGAAGATAGTTGAATCTATGAATTTTTAGCTTGTTTGCTTTCATATGTATGAATTGTATATATTACTAAAACTTAATATAAAAGGATTGACCGATTGCAACTTTGAGTTACATTTTCACGCTAATAAAGAGGGTTACTTCAGGTATAAATCGAACAATGACAAAATCAGTTTTGAAATTTTTCCATTTTATAAAAAAAAAGGATTTTGAGGTGTCGAATCACTATGAGTGATATAAATTTAATTCATATTCAAGATGTTGATTCTCTAACCCCCTAGGATAATTATGATTAATTTTGATGTGATTTTGACTGTTAAATCATAAGATTTGAAATACTAAGATGGGAATTTGGATCTCATTTCTAAATCAGATAAATTGAGGATGTTATTTAGAAATAGAATAAAAAATAAAAACTTGATTAATAGAATTGAATTCTCAAACTTATGAGTAACTCAATCATGAAATTTATTTTTGGGTTTCATAAAGTTAGGGGGCACTTCTAGATCATGCCATAAAGTTCAAGGAAATAGTTAAGTATTTATTGTTACAGAAAGGATCACATGTTCAGAAGCTTTTGTCGATGGTGAATAAGGTCAAATATTTGTCATGGTAAGAACCTATTACACTCCAGCTATTTAAGGATGACATGCTTAGGTCATTTCTCAATGTTCAGTGGTATATTTAAAATTTTTTCGTGTTATTTATAGGTTGAGATGGTACTAGCATTATATGGGTTGAGGTGGTACTAGAATCATAATGATTGTCTCTGACACATAACTCACACATAGTCGGGATAGTCATCATTGTGGGTAGACTGGTGATACACATATTTGGTTAGATTGTTAGGATAAGATTGACTATGGACAATCTTTTGAAATGTGTAGTTCAATGCGTGTAGGTAAAGGTGTGTCATATGGATGATCTATTGCAACACATATGTTCCATCATAATTTTGTGTTGAGCTAAATTTGTATATTTAATATTATTATTTTCTATATATTGTAGAGCCTATAATTTATATCATACTTCTTCCATGACAATGGTTAGTGATATTAATGGGCTTTAGGCCCATCCATGTTGTTTTTTTTTTTTTTTTTATAGATCTTAGTACTAATACTTCAACTAGTTTATTCTAATATTGTTCAAGGTAATAGTTGTATTTAGATAAGATAATTCAATTGCTCTGTATCATAATAGCAGTTATCAGCTGTGTTCTTTTCTATTTTTTTCAGAGTGATGCCCATAATTGTACCTAGATGTACCTTGACAGTACTATTAGGTTTTGAGTTGTCGGGGGGTCTCCTTACCTTCAATCCCACTCAAAACCTCATCAAGGGATTTCCCCTTTTTTACTTTAGGTGTATAGGGATTTTGTTGTACTGAAGCTTACTTTGGAAGACTCGTAGCTACTTATGGATCAAATGTCATCATTTATCCTTAAATGGTGGGTGTCAGCTCCACAAGAGTTGCACTTCCTCTTAAATGCACAGAGAGTTTGTCTATTTATATGAATGCGAAACAATACAATGCTATCCTCAAAAGGCGGCAGGTCTTTGCCAAGCGCCAGGCTCAAAATAAGCTAAAGTTAAGGAAAAGAATGCATATACATCACTCCTTTTTAGACAATTCAAAGAATAATACATGTTATAAAAGAGATGAATATATACTTCTATGTTATACTTCTATGTTTCTAAATCAATTACCCAGATGATCTCTGAGTCATGTTGTATTAGCAAAAAGGGGTAGAGGGGGCTAGGACTGACCTTAATACAACACACAAATATAAGTGATATCAATCATAAGTGACATCACCCTATGACACCGCTTTTTACTAAAAGAGATTATTGTTTATAAGTTCAAAAAGGATTTTATTTGTTAAAATGACTGAAGATGAAAAATTGCTTTGGAAAAGGATATTTGCAATTAAAATTAGAGTCGCCACTTAGAATTGTTTGATATGACAAGGCACCTTTTTAGATTTCTTTTTACAAAATAGTTTAACTCTTAAAACGAATCCACGAACATAGATTCCGATCAAGGAATTCTACTGATTGAGGAAAAAATGTTAGGCACCCCTTGGTCCTATGGTTCGACCACAGTCGCTTTGTGGAGTTAATATTTTCTATTATGATATTATGAAATGATAGACTCACAATGAACACATACAAAAACAAAAAGCAAACAAATAAACAATCAAAACTCTGAAAAATAGTGTCTAGCCCAATTAATACAGACCAAAATAAAAATGTGCTGAAATAAAAACCAAAACTAATCTAACCACCCTAAACTATGCTCTACCCTACGCCTCAGACCTTGATCACGAACATTCTATGCATACATGATACTTTGGGGCATTCCTTGGTGAATAAGTACAATTTATCTCTGGCATCCCCTGATAAAATGAATACATTTACAATTTCGTGCGATAAAATAAAACAATCCCAAACACAATAATTCAATCACTCAATAATCATCGATTTCTATAATTTGCCTACCTAACTTCCATTTTCCTACTAGTTTCGACCTAAAACATGATACTATCCAGTGAGAGAGACATTAACACTTATTCAATTTAATCAATAACCAACAAATCAAACCTAGCCAAGTGAATCCACTTTGATTAAGTTTCAATCCCTCCCTGAATTAAGATTTACCTTAAATAAGTTCGAATCATTAAATTAGTCAATTCAAGTAGACTAATCAACCAACATCAACAACCATTCATAATTATGACATAACAAAATTAGACAAAGCAAAATCCATGCAACATGAATTCATCACACATTTTGTAAATTAAAGTATTGAGAGTAGAGATTGGACCTCAATGCCTTTTCAATTGAAATGATCCTTACAACTAGAACTGCGACCAAAATCTCAAACGAAATCTCAAAAAAAAAAAAAAAAAAAAAACCTTGGCTTTGATCTACTCCCTTTTCTAATTTTTGCCAACCCAAACCAAAAATCGCGAAGTATAGAGAAACTCAAACCCGATTTCGTACTCAAGCTTATTGTTTATTTGTTTTCCGACGGTTTTCACCAAAGTAATGGCGTTATAGGGATAGTTAGGTCATTTTTGGTTGTTTTTCGATTGGTTTTGCTGGAAAACTAAAATGGGGGTCACGACTATCTGAATTTTGGTATGGTTTTTAAGTTTACTGGTGGGATGGCAATTTTGGGTCATTTTTTTTGTTTTTCTGGTGGTAGAGATGGATTTTGGGCTGGGTTTATATTTTTTCCGGTGGTGGGGGTGGATTCTGGGTCGGTATGATAATGTTTTCTGGCAAACGTTTATCATAAAAATATGATTCTCCTCTAGTTCACCCTTATTTTTTCTCTCGCATTTCTCTCTCTTTCTCTCACGTTGGTTTTATCTTTCTCTCCATTGATTTTTTCTCTTTTTTATGATATGGGTGTGTATGTATCTATCTATTTAGTGTGTGTATGTGTGAGTATCCATATAGAAAGGTGTGTGTATTTGTTGTACAGATATGTGATAGTGTATATTGTGTGGTGTGTAATTGAGAAAAACGTGAATTGAGGGATTGGAAGGTACCCAGGATAGGGAGTTGGGTAGTAGGTAGTGACATATTATTTTGTTGGAAATTTGTTATTTTTGGATAAGGGTAGAAAATGTGGGGTGGAGTTGTTATTTCTTTTGTTTTCTTGTGGCGGAAATTATCAAATGAGCGGGGTGCATGGTAAGATGTGCGGGTTGAGTTGATTTCACTTTCGGGAAGGTTCAAATTTATGTGTTTACATCATGTCCCTCTTTGGCTGTAAATACAAAGTGTTTCCAAATAAAGTAGTAGACAACAAGGTAGAATTTGACACGACAAATATTCAAAAGAAAGGAAAAGAAAGATAGAGTGCAACCAAGTCTTAATTTTGGGCATCCTACCTATCCCAAGTTATGTGAGAATTAGGTCACATTGACACTACCCAAACTAGGGCCTTGTCGTAATGGGCATCTCAAGTCCAACCGGAGATCACCTTCATTTCCCAACCCAACCAACCAACATATACACTAAGTTGGATAAATTCTGAACATATAACAAGATAACATATTTGTACCAGTCCATACTCTGGGATAGGCCCATAACCGTGACCAACCCAAGAAAGTCCAACCACCCATTATCAACCAACAACCATAGCCAAAACTGAAACAATAACCAAGTTCCTGCCCACAACATAACATAAGAGGATGGAACAATCATAAATCCAGTCAAACGGTATTAGCCTCAATACCAATTCCAATACTAAGGCTGACACCATTAATGACACCGCCCATTCCAACCCATTGTAGTTCCACAAAGCCTCTAGCAAAAGGAAAAACAATAGTCCTTAGGGACATGCCCTCAACCATAGCCAAAACCAATAGCCATAAAATAACCAAAGTATGTAAAGACATCCATGATATGAAATGGAGCCTTCCAAGGTATAGAAGCTCACCACTTCAATCCAATAGCTAATCCTGAATTCGATCACTAAGCAGAAGGAGTATAATAATTGATTCCTACATCGCTTGGGGATATAGCCATCCGAATACGGGTTAGTGGGTGAATGCTAGCAAGTAATTAGGATAAGGATAAAACAATGTCAACCTTTAAAACCAAGTGAATCAATCGTATGCATTCACAACCATACATACACACATACACACACACGCACGCACACACACACACACACATATATATAACCATATTAGGAAAGGAAATCGAGTTTATCATGCCTTTAAAATCATTAACCTAGGTATGCATAGCTTAACCGTTTTAGTACCACCCATAGGCTATAGGGTCTAGTGTAACCCCCTGAATGAAACCTGATACCTGTAGCCGCATGAATCAGAGATACCATAAAAGTAGGGGATTCCCAAGTACCATTCTCTCTCCATGATATAGATATACAAGTGTAACTTAGGGGATTCCCATGTACTCCATATGGTCATCATGACCAATCCTCATGTTGAGAAACATGAGTTTCCAGTGTCTATCTACTGGACTCACACCTTCACAATTAGCTATCACACCCCATAATTATTTCCCAATTAAAACCATTAACCACATAACCAAGACCACCAATCCATTTATTAATAACCAAGGATATAAGTAGTGGTATCATGATGCCAACTATAGCTTGCAAGTAATGTCCTTCACCATCCTTTTTAAGAAGAAAGGATTCCCATGTACCCATAGATTACATTATTTAGTTGACTTGGGGGAATCCCATGTACCCCATAAGTGATCATTACTATGTTTGCTTTGGGGATTCCCCAGTACCCCACAAGGAATTCAATTAAACCAACCGTAGACGCCAAGACCTTACTATTTAACCATTAAAACTAGTTAGATCATTTATGCTATTTAAGATTCCATTACAAAGTTATACCATGCATTACTTTCGTTAAAAGTCCAACAATTTAACCAAAAACATTCTCATAGCCATTTTAATAAACACATTAGGGGCATAGCGATTCCAAAACCAAAACAAAGTGCCAATTAACAATTCCTATGCAATTAAGTGTCCATACCACGATTAAAACATGTAAATCCATAATTAAAACATGGGAAAACCATAACCAAGCATTTATAACCAAAACTCTCAAAATATATTTGAAAACCCAAAACCATACAAATATTATACCATGAAAAAAATTCATAAAATGTGCCTTAAGTTGGAACTAATGATCACAGAGAAGTATCTTGCCTTAGATTAAGAAGAAGATGAGAAGAAATCACTCCTATGAGCCTCAATTGACCACCTTGAAGTACATCCTAGATTTTTCTTAACCTAAGAGTCTTAAGAGATTTTTAGAGAGTATAGAGTGTTTATGTGATTGAAAATAGGTTAAATGAAGCCCCAAAAGGTGTGTTAGGTCATAGGGTCCCAAGGAGTTAAAAGGGGAAATGTTCAAACTAACCCCAACTTAAACTGTATTAAATGTCCGCAGGAGGGTATGACCACGCCTCTATCCATATCCTAGGCCTCAACTTAGACCCCACACTTGCCAACATACTACCATGCAATACTAAATTGTACTCTAAGGTACAAGAAGTACCTTACAATCCGTACCCTAGACAGAATGTGATCAAGGACACATTGATTAACATATGAGTTAGCTCCATAAGACTCTTTCTTTAAAATACGACAAATATGTTGTCCACTTATAACTTGGATAGAAACCTCTAGCTACCACACTGCTTAAGGTATGAATAGGACCCCCTAAACCGTATCACAATATTTGACTAGTACCCCTAGTCATATGATGTCTAATGAGGTCAAAACACAGGAAATTTCTAAGGATCAGAACCCAGGATATTTCAGTATCTCCTACTAGGATCATTCATCTCCGAATGACGGACAAGGTAGAACAAGTATGAATTATAGCCCAACATAACTATTTCAACCTCTAACTAAGTTAGAAAATAAAGATGCAAGAAAATCAACCTTCCTTTAATAAAGTTAGAAAACAAAAATGTGATCAAGAACACATACCTTTCGTATGAATATCCAGAGTAGTAAGCAAATGTGGAAACTTGGACTTTATGTCCTCTCAATGAGATAGAGAATCCGAAATACATAAACCTTCCAAAGGAACAACTAATTAAAGATCACCTGTACACTTTCTCAACATAGAGACATGGAAAACCGGATGAATAGAGCTCAAACTAGAAGGAAACTCTAATTCATATGTAACATTGCCAACCCTCCTTAAAATCACATAAAGACCAACATATTACGGACCGAGCTTCCCCTTCTTACCGAACACCTTTCAAAACACCCTATCTCTAACCTTAAACTCCAAGTCCTCATTCTTATATATGCATAGGACTTTTGGCAACTCTAGGCAGCCTTAAACCTATTCTGAATCACCTTCACCTTTTCCATAGCCTAATAAACCAAGTCTGGACCGAACATATCCACCTTACCAACCTTGATTCACCAAATAGAAGACCTAAAGCTCCTACCATACAATGTCTCAAAAGGGGCCATTATAATACTGGAATGGTAACTATTTGTAATGCCCCAAAAATGAGTCCTGGGATGCCACACGATGCTCTGAACTACAAGTAGTCCCGAGCTAACCCTGAAAGCATGTTACTCATTCTAATAACTCAAATAAGGTAATATAACCATATGGTTTGAGAAAATACTAAAATACTGTCTGAACTAAACTGAGTTTAATTTCATATAATTTCTGAAAATACTTAACTAAGAAAATCCAAAATGTATCTAATTGTCGGACAAGCCTTTAATACTACTACTAGAGAGTCAATGGGACAGACCCCCAGCAGACTCAAACTGTCTGACATAATTGAATAAACTAATCTAGAAAGTTGGAAATCTGAATAACTGAGTCCCCAAATTATGAGGACTCACCAACTGTCAAGATATAGATAGAGATGCTCATGGTCAATCATGTTGCTGGAATTGAGCACCTGAACCTACATTATAATACAATGTAGCACATAGACATATATATGGATCAGTACTGAGCATGTAGGGGTGAATGCATAAGTAGAAATAATATCTCAATGTTATTAAAATCCATAAAATATGCATGCTAAATGTAGATGACTCACATAAGCTGGAATATCTAAAACCTAAAAAAATCATAACTATGGATAGAAAAACATACTGATTAAATCTAGTGAGTCATAACATTTAGTTCTGAAAGCTCTACTTTTACTCTTTTTGCTAGTGAAATAAGTAGGACTGAAGTCAAGTCCATTTTCAAATCATTTAAGCTAAGTGTAAAGGGTCTCACCTTTGTAACTGTAAACTAAAAGTTGAAATCTCATAGCTAATGACTTATGCAAAATAATATCTAATTAAAATCATAAGCCTTTGCACTTAGTTTCTTAAAGCTTTTCTGTTGTTCTTTTCTATTATAATTACTCTATTCTGAAGAGAATTCTTTTAAAACTTGTTCTATAAAGCTTTGCTATTAGGGAGGTTCTTATAACCAACATACACTATGTGAGCTATCATAGTGTCCAATGTCTAGTTCCCTTAAAGGAAAAACTCATGTTGGGGAGAGGTGTCATACTCTTGCCAAGGAGTATAACCTAATGTAAGTGATCAAAATCTGTATCTGTATCTATATACAAATAGAATATAATCTAAATCTGTACCTATGTTGGCTCATAGTTTTGAGGAATTAGGATGCGCTAAACCCTACTTTTGGGGGTTTATCATAAGCTAGGGGTCTATTAGAAATAACCTCTCTACTTCTTCAAAGGTAGCAGTATAGACTACGAACATTTTACTCTCCCTAGACCTCACTGTGTGGGAATATACTAGGTTGTTGTTGTTGTTGTAGGATGCACTAAACCCAAACTTAACGCTAGGTGCTAAATACTACTCCCTTAAATCTGTATGTTCATTCTGTAGGAAATCCACTTTAAAACTAGCATAAGGGTTTACAATGAAAACCACATATGCATCTATTTACTTTAAACTGTAATCAAAACCGTGATCATAACTAAAACCAAAACTGTAAAGTGGATTCCATATCTTAACTGAGGATCAAAAGAATCAAATCTTTTTTGAAAAATCTGAATGTAAACTAATCATTGAATGCTTAAAGGCATCATCTTCTTGAAATATCAATACTCATACTTAGCGGTAAAACCCATGATCAAACTCATGTCAAATTATCATAAAGTCATGCTCAGTAATCAAAATCTTGAAATTCTTGCATAATTCTAGTCAAGATAGTAAAATTTAATTCTCAATGTATATAAAATCATCTCACACGTATAAACATGCAAAAGTAGAGAGGCAATTCAACATTTAACCACTTGAAACATCTACATCTTCAAATAATAATAATTGGGTATGAACCCTAAACTATAAATCATATAAATTCATATAAATTCAACTTTGAAAACTAGTTTTTTGGGTACAAGGATGAAAGAGGATCCTTGTTTATATCCCCACATACCTTGGTTGATGAATTGAATGTAAAAGATTGAACCTTTGACTCTCTAATGGTGTTCGTGAGACTTCTTCTTGAAGTTTTTGAATCCGAAACTTTGGATGATAAGCTTTCTTGGAGTAGGAGTTATGGAATTATTCTTGATTCTTGGAGCTAGGTTTTTATTCTTGGAGAATAAAAAGATTAATAATGAAGCATCTTTGCTGTTTGGGGCTAAAATTATGTGTTTTGGTCGGATTTGGGTGAGGGTAAATAACTTAAATGCCCCCTATAACCCCTTATTTAACAGACAAAAATTGGGCAGCAATGTGATTAGCGACGCGTCACGTCATCTTCATCGACACGACCACTAATGCAGTGCAGTGATATCGCATCGAGGTTCTATTTTGGCCAACCAAACAGGCCCTAATCCTTCTCCAAAAATTTTGAAACTCACCCCTGAGGTAGAATGGACTACCCTTATCATGAAAATACTTAAAAATTGATATTCCAAGGTCGGAATAGGCGAGAATAAAGTCATCAAAGTTTAGAGGCCAAAAGTGAGACTAAGTCTTCAACACTTAGTTAAAATTTTAGGTCCTAAGTCTCTAATGTGCCTCTTTTGAGCTGGATAAACTACAAAGAATACGTGGTATTACACTATTATTGTAAGAAAACTCTATAAGAAGTAGATGCTCAACCCAGCTTCCACCATAATCAATCATACATGCACGAAGCATATCCTCCAATATCTGAATAGTACTCTCTTCTTGACCATCCGTCTGTGGGTGAAAAGTAGTAATCAGACTAACCTTAGTCCCTAACCCCTTTTGAAGCGACCGCCAAAAGTGAAATGAAAACTGAAATCCACGAGTAGAAATTATCAACATAGGTACCCAATGTAGTTTCACAATCTCATGAAGATATAACCTCGTATAATCCTCAGCCAAAAAGTTAGTGTTCACTAGAAAGAAGTGAACAGACTTTGTCATCCTATCCATGATGATCCTAATCGAATCTAATTGATTCCAAGACCGAGGAAGATCGGTAACAAAATCCATGTTGACCACTTCCCATTTCCATTTCGGTAATTTAATTTCTTGATACAACTCTCTGGGCATCATGTGCTCAACCTTTACTTGTTGGCACACCATACAATTGGCTACAAATTTAGCCACATCCCTCTTCATACCATTCCACCAATACGTCTTCTTGAGGTTATGATACATTTTAGTCAAATCGGGATGAACAACATAGTACGACTCATGTGCCTCAGCCAATATACTTTCTTGCAAACCATTAACGTCAGGAATACTTAACCACCCTTGGTACCGTAATGTACTATCACCACTGATCTCAAATACCATTACCTTTTGCCCACCTATATCACCCTTGATTTTTATCAAGATAGGATCTAGCATTTACTTCTCCTTGATCTCTACACCAAGAAACAATCAAACCACTTTGTGTACCAACACACCACCATTCTCGTAGTCCAAGAGACCAACTCCAAGATTAGTCAAGCGGTTAATATCCTTTACCAACTCTCTTTTCTCTTTATTCACATGAGCTAAACTCCCAATGAATAACCTTTTAAGATCATAAAAAACCACGTTAGATTTACTTGGGTAGTGGTGAAGACTCATATCACAGTCCTCGAGAAGCTTAAGCCATCTCCTCTGTCTGAGATTATGATCCTTTTGAGTAAATACATATTGTAGACTCTTATGATTCGAGAAGATATCCACATGCACTCCATGCAAAGAGTGCCGCCAAATCTTCAATGCATACACCATAACTAACAATTCCAAATCATGAGTAGGATAGTTCCTCTCATGGACCTTCAACAGCCTAGAAGTGTAGGCTATCACCTGGTCATGCTGATTCAAAACACAACCAAGTCCCTATAATACCCCTTAGTATATGCCTATAGCACCTAGAACCTAAAAATAAAGCTAAGAGTTGAGGGACTTAGTCCTTTTTGACTCTTTTTAAACGTTAAAATTTTTTAAGTCAATTTTTCGGGCTCTGAGACAATGAATTTTTAGTTGAATTTTATTAAGAGATGTAAATAGAATGTCTCGGGTAAGTCTCAAAATTTTTGGATGAGGTTTGGGTAGTATTTGGATTTTTGTTCCTGCAAGCCATCGTGATTCCATCGCATCGTGGTGGAAATATCGATGGAAGCCTCATTACATCGCGGTGGAGGCCAATTTAGTATTTGCCAATTTCTAGAGGGTCACCGCGATTGCACCGCATTGTAGTAAATCTCAAAATAACAATTGTCACAATCCAGTGAGTCATCGCGATTCCACTGTGATGACCCACTCACCGCATCGCAATGAGGCCTTAATCGGCGTTCCAGTTCCGGATTTCAAATTCCAAGGGCAACTTAGTCTTTTTCCCACACCCCCAAATTGTGAAACAGAAGATTAATCATAATGGAGAGTAAAATATATTCACTTTTCACCAATTTCCTCTACAAGGAAACCTAGGCTTGAACAT
The DNA here is from genome assembly GCF_002878395.1 of Capsicum annuum. NCBI lineage: Eukaryota > Viridiplantae > Streptophyta > Magnoliopsida > Solanales > Solanaceae > Capsicum > Capsicum annuum. The sequence continues at coordinate 35,290,970 of NC_061119.1, read as the reverse complement.
TCAACTTCAAGAATCCCCAAATTCCACCATTCTTGTTCAAAAATAGCTCAAAATTCAAGATTTCCAATTCAAGTTATTCAAGAAAAAATATTCAAAATCACCAATAGGAACTCAAAGTTCAAGCTTCTTCATCTATTCATCAATTAAGGTATGTAGAGATTTTGAACAAGGATAAATCTATTGTCCTTGTGGCCAAAAATAGTTTTAATTACAAATTCACATGATTTTACATGAATTTCAATTTAGGGTTGATACCCATTTATCGTTAATTCAAGATTTTCAGATTTCAAGTGATTTGGATGTTGAATTGCATGTCTACTTTCTTAAATTCATGCGTGTGACTATACTTTCCAGATTTTGAGTTGAATTATGAATATTTTCATGATCAAACATGAACTTTATGATGATTTAACATGAAATTGATGCATGGGTTACCAAGCCCTAGTTGAGTATTACTATTTCAAGAATGATTATGCTTTTAAGAATCCCATGATATGTTTATAGACAACTTTGAATAAAGATTTGACCTTTTGATCTTTAGCTAAGACATGGAATCCACTTTACAGCTTAAATTCAGCTTTGAATGAACAGATACATAGTTCGCTTTCAGTATGAAACATTATGACTTTTAAAAGTGGATTTCCTATAGAATGAACATACAGATTAAAGGAGTAGTATTTAGCACCGAGAGGGAAGTGTGGGTTTAGCGCATCCTACTTTACTAGAACTACGAGCCAACGTAGTTACAGATTCTGTATTCCCATTTCTATATGGATGATAGTTACAGATGTAATCACTTAGCTCAGGTTATACTCCCTGGTAAGAGTATGCCACCTCTCCCCAATGTGAGGTTTTTCCTTTAGGAAAATAAGAAGTTGGACTCCATGACAGCTCACATGGTTTATGTCAGTTAGAAGAAGCTCCTTAATAGAAAAACTTTTACTAGAATTTCCTACAGTCTAAAAGAAAAGAATGACAGATAATAGTTTAGTTTTTAGACTTGAAATATGACGGCTCACAAGTTTTATACAGTATGTTTTATTGTTCATGATCTATGATTTTCAGCTTTCAGTTATTCCAACCATGTGAGTAATTACATACAACATGCATATTCTATGAATTTTGATAGCATTGAGATATTACTTTTACTTATGCATTCACCCCTACATGTTCAGTACATCCTCAAAGTACTGATCCATATACATATCTATGTGCTACATTGTTTAATAATGTAGGTTCAGCTGCTCTGTCTCAGCAGCGTAAGTGATTTCGAGCATCTCTATCTATATCCCGATAGTTGGTGAGTCCTCATAGTTCTAGGGCCCATTTATTCAGATTTCAAGTTTTCATAGTATTTGATTAGTTTCTTTTAGTTTAGTCCGAGTCAGTTAGGGGTTTGTCCCGATGGCTCTCTAGTTTCTTAGTAGTAGTGGCTTGTCAGACTACTAGCTATTATTCAGACTTCCTGTAGTAGTTATCCAGATAGTATATTCAGTTTATTTCAGTTCATCTTTGGATATAATCCAATATTGTTACTTGATTAGTTTACCTTGAAATGAGTTCCAGATCTACTGCTCGTCTTATAGGGTTAGCTGAGGCTACTTGTAGTGTTGAGCACCGTGTGACGTCTAGGGACCCATTTCTGGGGCGTTACAGTCCTACTTGGGATGCATCACAATAATCCACAAACCCCTCATTGCCTTTAAGAGATGTCTAAACCAGAGCCAAAATTAGCTTGTCTTTGAGCTTCTCGAAACTTCCCTCACAAGCATCCAACCACAAGAACTTTACCTTTTTTTGAGTCATCTTAGTCAATGGGGCAGATATCAAAGAAAAGCTCTCCACAAACCTTCTATAATACCCAGCCGAACCCAAGAAACTCCAAATATCGATTGGAGTCGTTGGTCTAGGACATTTCTTAGCCACCACAAACTTTTGTGGATCCATTATGATCCCCTCACTAGAAATAATATGAACCAGAAAAGTGACAACGTTCAACCAACACTTATATTTTGAGAACTTTTCATACAATTGTTGTTTCCTCAAGGTCTATAACACAATATAGAGGTGATTGGCTTGATCCACCTCATTCTTAGAATACACCAGGATGTCATCTATGAACGCAAAGAGAAACAGATCTAGAAATTAGCAAAAAACCTTATTCATCAAATCCATAAACGCTTCCGGAGCGTTGGTCAACAAAAATAACATCACCAAGAACTCAAAGTGCCCATATCGAGTATGGAAAGTTGTATTAGGGATATACACCTCCCTAATCTTAAGCTAATAAAACCTGGACCGAAGATCTATCTTAGAAAAGAATTTGTCACCTTGCAACTAATCAAACAAGTCATCTATCCTTGGAAGAGGATACTTGTTCTTAATCATCACCTTATTCAACTGCTTATAGTCAATGCACATCTGAAGCAAACCATCCTTCTTACGCATGAATAACACCAGTGCACCCTACGGGGACACATTGGCACAGATGAAACCCTTATCTAAAAAATCCTTAAGTTGCTCTTTAAGTTCCTTCAACTCAGTCGGTACCATTCTATAAGGAGGAATAGTTATTGGACAAGTGTTCGAAACCAAGTTAATACCAAACTCAATCTCCCTATCAGGAGGAACACCAAGAAGATCATCCAAAAAGACCTCAGGAAAATCATTCACCACCGGAATCAAATGCAAAGAAGGGCCTTCCAAGTTGGAATCTTTATTACAAACTAAATGATAGAGACAACCCTTAGAGATTAATCTCCGAGCTCTAAGATAAGATATAAACTTCCCTTTAGGAGATACAAACTAAATAATAGAGACAACCCTTAGAGATTAATCTCCGAGCTCTAAGATAAGATATAAAATTCCCTTTAGGAGATAAGGAACCACCTTCTATTCAATAATTGGTTCACCAAGGAACTTAAAGACAACCTTACGGGTCCGACAATCTAAGGATGCATAGCACAAATATTACCAATCGGTACCCAGAATAACATCAAAATCCACCATATCCAGTTCAAACAAATCTGCCAAGGTTTTCCTACTACCAACAGATACCACACACCCTCTATAAACTCTTTTACCAACAACAGAGTCACATACCGGGGTAGAGATAGAAAAAGGATCTTAAATAACCTCTTGATCATACTTAAATACACAGCCACATATAGGGTCACATAAGAAAGAGTGGACCCCAGATTAAGCAAGAAACAGACATTATGAGAAAATATTTGCAATGTACCAGGCGCGATAGCAGGTGATGCCTCAAACTCCTGTTGGGTAGCAAGAGTATATAACTGATTTTGACCTGTGCGGTGCCTGAAGCAGAAACAAAGCAGAAGCAACACCCTTTGGTACAGGAGCAGAAAAAGAAGCAACTGGAACCTTATTCTCTCCCAAAGAAACCTTACCAACTGGGCAGTTTCTAAGCATATGGCCTAGCTGACCATATTTGAAGCACTTGTCCCTCTTGTCATCCCAAAAACCTCAATGCAACCAACCACAGAACCTGCAAGGAGGATATGATAAAGCTAACTTCTTCCTAATTGCCTGAGATTAGGCACCCCATGCCCTGAAGCTGTTGCCACCTTGCTGACGCCTATCACCAGACTGCTTTGGGTAAGGAGCACTAGCTGTGGAAAAGGAACTAGAACTCTCCAACTTCTTGTTTGGCCACTTACCACCATCCTAACCAGTTTGCTATTGACCACCACCTTGGTCAGAGAACCTAAACCTCTTACCCCATCTTTCACCTATCTCAGCTTGCTTCTCTTTTCCTCCTCCACCTATGTTTATGAACAACCAACCTAGAAATATCCATGTTCGTGATCAGGAATATAGTCTTGCTTTCAAGGATCAACTCACAAGATAGTCCTGAGGAAAACTACCTCATCCTAGCCCTCATATCAACCACCATTTCCGAATCATACCTAAACAATTGGTAAAACTTCAAGGCATACTTCTTGATTGACATCTTTTCCTATTTCAAATTAACAAATTCCTCCACTTTTGCTTCCCTTAGCTCCTGAGGAAAGAAGCGATCCAGAAATGCATTGGTGAAAGTGTCCAAAAAGGATGACTCCTCAATATCACCCATTGCCTGCTCCTATTCCATATACCATTGGTATGCCACATCCTTTAGCTAGTAGGCAACAAAATTCACCCGTTCCATATTCCTGGCGTGCATGACCCTAAAGTTCTTTTCCATATTATCCTGAAAACCCTAAGGATCCTTCTCTACCTTAACATTTGTAAAGGTTGGAGGATTCAACTTCATAAACCTGCCAACCCTTTTACACTCAGAAGATGCAACACCAGATGAACTAAGCTCATCCTGGACCTCTAGACCAAGTATGGATCTCTTGAATAGATCGTGTCCCATCAACATCGTCCCCAGTTGGGAAAGAGCAGTTTCTGTGAACTTCAGATTGTCGAGGCATGATCTAAAAGGTGAACAAACATGAATTAGAATAGACCTTTGACCTTGCAGTTTGAAACAGAACATAAGAAAGTAAAACATTACTAAATGCCTTGTAGCCTCTCTTGTATGAATGTGGCATGCTCCCTCAAGAGAGACTCTACTCGGCATGACTTTGTGGACTCCCAATTGACCATTAACCTAAATCTCTAATACCAACTTAACACGACCCAAACCAAGGCCTTGTCATAATGGGCATAGCAAATCCAACTGGGATCGGAGACCATCCTCATTACCCAACCCAACCAACCAATATATACCTTGAGTCGGATGAATTCCAAATATATAACAAGATAACATATTTGCACCAGTCCAGACTTTAACATAGGACCATAACCGTGACCAACACAAGCAAGTCCAGCCATCCATTATAACCAACAACCATAACCAATATAAAAAAATACCCAGGTTCTTGTCTATAACATAACATAAGAGGATGGAACAATCATAAATTCATTCAAACAGTATCATCTCCAAGACCAATGCTAATACTAAGGCGGACACCACTACCGACACTGCCTATCCCAACTTATAGCAGTTCCACAAAGCCTCCAAACAAAGAAAAATAATATCCGATTAGAACATGCCCCTAAACATAGCCAAAACTAATATCCATAAAATAACCAAAGTATGTAAAGGAAACCATGATATAAAATAAAGACTTTCAAAGTATGGAAGCTAACCATTTCAATCCAATAGCTGATCCCAAATCCGATCACTAAGCAAGAGGAGTAGAATGGTCGATACCTGCATCACGTGGGGATACAGCCGCCCGAAGATGGGTTAGTGAGTGAACGTTAGCAAGTACTCAGGATAAGGATAAAATAATGCCAACCTTTAAAACCAAGTTAACCAACCATATGCATTCACAAATATATATATATATATATATATATATATAACTATGTTGAGAAAGAAAACCAGATTTAGCATGCCTTTAAAACCATTTATCTGGGTATGTGTAGCCTAACCATCCTAGTACCACCCACGAGCTATATGGGCCCAATGTAATCCCCTGAACGAGCCCTAGCGCGTATAGCCGCATGAACCAAAGATACCATAGGAGTAGGGGATTCCCAAGTACCCTTCGCTCTTCATGATAATTAAATACAAATGTAAATTAGGGGATTCCCATGTACCCTATATGATCATCATGACCAATCCTCATGTCGACAAAGATGAATTTCCAGTGTCCGTCTATTGGACTCACACCTTCACAGTTAGCTATCACACCCTACTATTATTGCACAGTTAAAACCATTAACTACATAACCAAGACTACCAATCCATTTATTATTAACTAAGGCTATAAGTAGTGGTATTATCATACCGACGATAGCTTGCAAGCAATGTCCTTAGACATTTTCTTAAGAAGAAGGGAATCCCATGTATCCATAGATTACATTATTAAGTTGATTGGGGGAATCCCATGTACCCCACAAGTGAACATTACTATGTTTTCTTAGGGGATTCCCCTGTACCCTATAAGTCTTTCAATTAACAAACTATAACCACCAAGACCATATCATTTAGCCCTTAAAAACCATTTAGACCATTTATACCATTGAGGGGTCCATTACTAAGTTATACCATGCAATAGTTTAATTAAAAGTCTAACAATTTAATGAAAAACATTCTCATAGGTATTTTATCAAAGACAATGGGGGCATAGTGTTTCCCAAACAAAAATCAAGTACCAATTAACCATTCCCATGCAACCAAGTGACCAAACCACCATTAAAACAGGTAAATACATAATTAAAACATGGGGAAACCATAACTAAGCATTTCTAACCCCAACCCCAACATATATTTGAAAACCCAAAACAATACAACAATTATGCCATGAAAATAATTTATAAAAAGTACCTTTAGTTGGAACTAACAATGAGGGATAAGTAGCTTGCCTTAGATTAAGAAAAAGATGAGAAGAAATCACTCCTATGAGCCTCAATTGACCACCTTGAAGGAAACCCTAGCTTTTGCTTAACCCAAGAGTCTTGAGAGATTTTGAGAGAGTTTAGATTGTTTAAGTGATTACAAATAAGTTAAATAAAGCCCCAAAAGATATTTTAGGCCGTGGGGTCCTAAGTATTTATAAGGGGAAATGTCCAGATTACCCCCCAACTTAAACTATATTAAATGCCCCTAGGAGGGTATGACCACCCCCTTTATCTATATCCTAGGGTACGAGTGGTACCCTTACTCATACCTCAGGCTTCATCTTAGACCCCCACACTAGTCAACCTACGACCATGAAATACCAAATAGTACCCTAAGGTACAAGATGTACCCTATAACCCGTACCCTAGATAGAATATGACTAAGGACACACTGATTAACATACGAGTTAGCTCCAAATAACATGTTCCCTAATATATGACTAGTATGTGTCCACTTGTACCATGGATAGAAACTTCTCTCCACCATATTTTTTATGGTATGACTAAGAACCCCTAAACCATAACATAACATACGACTAGTACCCCTAGTCATTTAATGTCCAGTGAGGTCAAAACTATAGAAATTTCTAAGGACCAGGACCCAGGGTGCTTCAATATCCCCGACTAGGATCATTCATCCCTAAATGATGGGCAAGGTTGTATAAGCATGAATTACACTGCAACATAACCATTCTAACCTCTAACTAAGTTAGAAAATAATGATACAAGGAATAAACCTTCCTTAAACCAAGTTAGAAAACAAAGATATGATTAAGAACACATACCCTCCGCACAAATATCCAGAGCAAAAAAAAAATGGATACTTAGACTTTATGTCCTCTTCCGCTTCCCAGGAAGCCTCTTCCACCTTGTGGTTTCTCTATAACACCTTAACCGAGGCCATAACCTTGGTTTGTAACTGATGAAATTGTTAATCTAAGATCTCATTGTGACCTCTTCATAAGACAGAGAATCTAAGATACCCAAACCTTCTAAAGGAACAACCAATGAAGGATCACCTATACACTTTCTCAACATGGAGACATGGAAAACCAGATGAATGGAGTTCAAAATAAAAGGCAACTCCAATTCATACACAACATTACCAACCCTTCTCAAAAGCATATAAGGACCAACGTTCCAGGGACTGAGCTTTCCCTTCTTACCAAAAACCTTTAGAAACACCCTATCCCCAACCTCAAACTCCAAGTCCCTACACCTTACATCTGCATAAGACTTTAAGAAACTCTGGGAAGCCTTAAGCCTATCCCAAATCACCTTCACCTTTTCCATAGCTGAATAAACCAATTTTGGACCAAACATATCCACCTCACCAACCTCGAACAACCTAATATGTGACCTACATCTCCTACCATACAATGCCTTAAAAAGGGCTATTCTAATACTAGAATAGTAATAATTATTGTAAGAAAATGCTACAAAAGGTAGATGCTAAACTCAGATACCACTGAAGTCAATCACACATGCATAAAGCATACCCTTCAATGTCTAAATAATCCTCTCTGCTTGCCCATCTGTCTGGGGATGAAAAGTAGTACTCAGACTAACCTTAGTCCCCAACTCCTTCTAAAACAACCACCAAAAGTGAGATGAAAACTATGTTTCACGATCAGAGATGATTGAAACAGGTACCCCATACAGCATCTCAATCTCATGAAGATACAACCTCGTATAATCCTCAGTCGAAGAGTTAGTCTTCACTGGCAAGAAGTGAGCAGACTTTTTCATCCTATCCATGATGACCCAAATGAATCCAAATAATTGCGAGACCAAGGAAGACTAGTAACAAAATCCATGTTGACCACTTTTCATTTCCATTTTGATAATTTAATTTCTAGATACAACCCTTCGGACCTTATGTTCTCAACCTTAACTTGTTAGCACACCATAACTTGGCTACAAATTTAACCATATCCCTTTTTATACCATCCACTAATACGTATCCTTGAGGTTATGATATATTTTAGGAAAACTAAGATGAAAAACATAGCTCAACTCATGTATCTCAGCCAATATCCTTTGTCGTAAATCATCGACGATAGGAACTTATAACTGCCCTTGGTACCATAAGGTACCATCACCACTAATCTCAAATACTATTAAATTTTGCCCACCTACATCACCCTTGATTTTTATTAAGATGGGATCCAACATTTGCTTTTTCTTGATCTCTGCACCAAGAGATAACCAAACCACTTTCTTTACTAATACACCACCATTCTCGGAGTTCAAGAGATGAAATCCAAGATTAGCCAAGCGATGAATATCCTTTACCAACTCTAAATTCTCCTTATCCATATGAGCTAAACTCCCCAAGTATAATCTGCTAAGAGCATCAGCCACCACATTAGATTTACCTGGAGTGGTAGTAAAGACTCATATCATAGTCCTTGAGAGGCTCAAGCCATCTCCTCTGTCTGAGATTAAGCTCTTTCTAAGTAAATACATATTGTAGACTCTTATAATCTATGAAGATATCCATATGCACTCAATACATAAAGTGCTGCCAAATCTTCAATACAAACACCAAAACTAACAATTCCAAATCATGAATAGGATAGTTTCTCTCATGAATCTTTAACTGCTTGGAAGCATAGGCTATCACCTTGCCATGCTATATCAAAACACATCTAAATCCCACTCGATATGCATGATAATAAACCATATAGCCCTCCTTGTGTTCATGCAATGTCAAAACTAGAGCCAAGCTTAGCTTATCCTTCAGCTTCTTAAAACTTCTCTCACAAGAATCCGACCATAAGAACTTTACCTTCTTCTGAGTCAACATAGTGAATAGGGCAGCTATCAAAGAAAAGATCTTCATAAACCTCTTATAATACCCATCCAAACCCAAGAAACTTCAAATATTAGTTGGAGTAGTAGGTTTAGGCCACTTCTTAACTACCGTAACCTTTTATGGATCCATCATGATCCCTTCACTAGAAATAATATAACCTATAAAAGTGACAACGTTCAACCAAAACTCACATTTTAAGAACTGGGCATACAACTGTTATTGCTTTAAGGTCTGCAACACATTACAAAGGTGATTAGCATGATCCACCTCACTCGTAGAATACATTAGGATGTCATCTATGAATATAATGACAAATAGATCCAAAAATTAGTGGAAAACCCTATTCATTAAATCCATAAATATTTTTAAAGTATGAGTCAACCCAAATGACATCACCAAGAACTCAAAGTGCCCATACCGAGAACAGAAAGTTGTCATAGGGATATCCACCTCCTTAATCTTAAGCTAATGATACCCAGACCAACGATCTATCTTAAAAAAGAATTTGGCACCTTGAAACTGATCAAATAAGTCATATATCCTTAGAAGAGGATACTTGTTCTTAATCGTCACCTTATTCAACTGCCTATAGTCAATAAATATCCAAATAAAGCCATCCTTATTTCATACTAATAACACTGGTGCACCTCACGGAGATGCACTAGGACGATGAAACCATTATCCAAAAGATCCTTAAGTTGTTCTTTAAGTTTCTTCAAATCAGCTGGAGCCATCCTATGAAGAAGAATAGATATTGGATGAGTTTGAAACTTAGTTAATACCAAAATCAATCTCCCTATTAGGAGGAACACCAGGAATATCATCTGGAAATACCTTAGGAAACTTATTCACCACCAAAATCGAATATAAAGAAGGACCTTTCAAGTTGGAATCTTTAACCAAGACTAAATGATAGAGATATCCCTTGGAGATTAATCTTCGAGCTCTAAGATATGATATAAACTTCCCTTTGGGAGTTAAGGAATCACCCTCCCATTCGATAACCTATTCACCAGAGAACTTGAAAATTAACTATGTTGTTCAGGTGGGACTTCTAAATTTAAAATCTAACTTGGAAATTTTCACACTATTTTCCAAGCGAGCTCCTGACTTGTCATTCTTCACCCAATTCTTTAGGTGGGATCCAACGTGTAATTTTATCACCCTATTCTCCATGCAGGCTCCTGACTTGGAATTTCTTCACCCTATTCACTAGGCAAGCTCCTAACTTGATATTTCTTTACCCTATTCTCTTGGCAGACTCCTGACTTTAAATTTTCTTCACCCTATTCTCCAGGCGAGCTTTTGACTTGCAATTTTTTCACTCTATTCTCTAGGCAGGCTCCTAACTTTCAATTTCTTCATCCTGTTCGCCAGTTGTGCTCCAAACTCAAAGTCAAAACTAAAACAAAAGTTATCTCTAATAGAGATTATGATAAATATTGACCCCATTTTATAAAAAAAATAAAGTCCCATTTTCCAGAAGGATCCTGAATAGAAAGTGAAGTTCCAAATAACATGAATAAAATTTTTGCCCCAGTTTATCATTAGAAAAATTTTGTGAGTGTCAAACTAAATAAAAAATGCTTGAAAAATACATAATGAAAAGGTCAATCAAGACTCTGACCAATAAATACATCGCTTGAGAGTAAAATTGAATGACCCAGACTAAAAAGTGTATCTCCTAAAAATTAAAGTTACGGACTCTGAATAGAAAGTATTCCTTCCAGGAGTGAAGGTTCAAGTTAGGAAGTGCATCATCTAAAAAACAAAACTTGAAATACCCAAATAAGAAAATGCTTCACCTTCGGGTTAAAATGGAAGTATTTGACTAGAAAGTGCATCTTTTTGGAGTGAAGTTGTAAGTTAGGAAGTGTGTCACCTAACTAACAAAATTTGAATTACCTAGAAAAGGAAGTGCGTATCTTAGGAGTTAAATGGAAGGACACAATTAGAAAGTGCGGCTTCTACGAGCAAATATTCAAGTTAGAAAGTATGTCACCTAAAAAACAAAAATTAAATTACCCAAACAAGGAAGTGCATCTCCTCGGGGTTAAATGAAAGAACTCGACTAGAAAAGTGTGGCTTATAAGAGCAAGGGTTTAAGTTAGGAAGTGTGTTACCTAACAAACAAAACTTAAATTACCAAACAAGGAAGTGCGTATCCTAGGGGTTAAATAGAATGACTCGACTAGAAAGTGAGGCTTCTAGGAGCAAAGATTTAGGTTAGAAGGTGTGTCACCTAACAAACAAAATATAAATACTCAGACAAGGAAATGTGTCTCCTAGAGGTTAAATGGAAGGGCTCGACTAGAAAGTTTGATGTCTAGGATCAAAGGTTAAAGTTAGGAAGTGTGTCACCTAACAAATGAAAACTGAAATACCTAGTCAAGGAAGTGTGTCTCCTAGGGTTTAAATGGAATAATTCAATTAAAAAGTGCATCTTCTAGGATAAAGGATCAAGTTAGGAAGTGTGTCACATAACAAATAAAAATTGAAATACCCAGTCAAGGAAGTTTGTCTCCTAAAAGGAATGACTCGACTAGAAAGTGCATCTTCTAGGAGTAAAGATTCAAGTTAGAAAATGTGTCACCTAATGAGCGAAATTTGAATTACCCAAACAAAAAAGTGTGTCTCCTATGGGAATAGGATAATGAGTTTTTATCATGATTGTGACTACCAAATTTGTGTAGCAATACTGCCTCTTGCATTTGTAGAAGTAGGGAATTATACCTTTGATTTAGGCTTTAAAACCCTTTATTTGAAGATAATCTATGTTCTTATTTCATACAAATAAAACTTATATGACATGGTGGCTGGTTTGTGGCTTTAGCTTTGAGGAAATCACTCTTGTACTTGTCACAATTGACTTGCTTTAGCTACTGGCATATGTCATTGACTTATTGCACCATGGATCCAAGGTCAAACTATTAAGAATGAATTTAAAGAAAATACAGTATCTCTGTCTTACTATTCTTATCAGATAAGCCCTTTGAACATTTGTACTTCCACAAATTTCAAACCTATTTGTTGACAAAAATTTTCTGCATGCCTTGTTTTGACTTAGAGTCATGTTTGTTTCATTTGTTAGCCTTTTGCTTTGTGCAATTGTAGAAGTTGGTAGAAAGTTTTGAAATCTTTTTTCACTTATTTTGACATGGACTTGACTCAAAGGCATGAGAAAAATGATAATAATTTTCTATTTGGATAACAGACTCAAACAAACAAAAATAAAAATATAAAGAAGAAAGAAAAGACAATGAATGACCCCTTTTGAAAATGGATAAAAGAAAAACTTATCTAAAAATGAATACCAGTTCTAATGATTGTGACATGCGTTTTGGATTAAGTTGCCTGATCTTTCCATTCAACTTCACCAATTGGTCTCAATGACTTAGAAATTGATTTGCTTCTGTAAGGTCATTATACTCGAATACCTCATCCGGCTAGTGATGTCTCAATGGATTTTCTCCCATGAGCCTCTCTCATTTTTATTTTTCTCAGATCATCATATTCTTACAGTGTCCATGAGTATTTTCAAAAATAAGACTTTCATTTTTATTTCTCTTAACTCATAACATCTTATGGTACTCGTGAGGGTTTTCACTGGTAAGACTCTCAATTTTTATTTCTTTTAACTCAAAATCGTCTTATGCTTCCTGTGAGGGTTTTCACCAATAAGACTCTCTCATTCTCATTTCTCTTAACTTACCATCGCCTTATGCTGGGCGTGAGGGTTTTCACCTATAAGACTCTCACTTTTAGTTCTTTCCTAATTCCTTATGTTTAGAAAGACATGTAGTATCCAAAATGTAGCATCATATCCATTGCATGCTTAGCCTTAACATTATCAAAAATTAATATGAAGGTCTTTCTTTAGTCGTAATGTGGCTTTTGGATAGAGTTAGAAAGAAAGGATGGTACGAGGCTTAAATGACACTTGAAGTTGGGTGAAACTTACAACTTTTGGAATTGACTCAAACAAAATTAACTCTTTCACAGTTTTGTTAACTGGGTGATTCAAAATTATTTATTTGGTTGGATCGAACATAGAGTAGGGTTGCCTACATTTCTTTTCATTGCAAGAATCAGTTCAAACATAGTTCAGGCAACTTGTTCTTTTGTTTGGATTTGATTTCCTTTTTTCTTTTTTTCTCTTTGGAACTTTTTTTGCCTCTATTAACTTGACACTCTTATCTCTTTTTTTGACACACTCATTTTTTTCTGACTGTATTCTTTTTCTCGATATTTTTTTAAAAATTTGTTGATCCATCTTGATTTCAAAAGAGGGTTATGAAAGAACAATTAGAACTAAATGTCAAATGGAAGTAAACAAAGGATGACACAATGTTTGGATAAGAGAATGAAATTCCTTCATTGTATCAATCTTTAAGAATGCAAGTACAAATATGCAATATGAAAGTGGAAGATAAAGATCACTTTTGACATTTTTTTCACAATACTATAAGCTGAACTTAACAAGCATGTTACTTTTTTTTTGCACTTGTCAAACATACAATTCCATCTTTATTGTACACACTTCACATTGAACGATTCATTCTTTAGTGGAGCAAAATTTCTTTTGTTTTGTTTTACAGGATATTGTACATCCACCATTTGATACAATTCAAAATGTTTGAGATATACCTAATTGATGACCAAGTTATTCTTGTGATTATCGAAGTGGTTGCTTAATTTATTCAAGTGAGGATTTAATTTGGTCTATAATGTCTCAATATCTATCTACCTTCTTGGATGCTCTTTTCTATTTCTGATTCAATGTTTCATGATTAAATTAAACTTTACGATCTGGCCAAAATTCCACAAACATGTCATATCACTAGAATCAATAAAATGAACAATGTAAAAAAAAAACAAACAAACAACATAAAATAAAAAAGCAAAAGGGACACTATATTTCTTTGATAGGATATATAGAAGGGTTTGAACAAACATGATAAAGAAACAAAACAAGATAGATTCCAAACTACAACTCTGAAATAATTTAGATAACAGAAAGGAAAATAAAATAAACTACCAACAATCATTCCTATTAAATAAAGGAGTAACTTCTCAATTTCTAAGCTCAATATCTTAGCCACTGGTTTGCACATCATCATGACTAGAGCTTTCACTACAGTTCATATCTTGCACCTTAATAGATTTATCTTGAATCATATTTTCTAATTTTTTTAAAGCATGACAATCTTCAGTAATGTGGCCCTAAATATTTGAATGAAATACAGATTATACATTAGGATTAAAATTTCTTGAATGTGGGTCAGGAGTGTACCCAAGAAGAGGAGTGATCATGTCCCACTGTCTCAATTTCTAGAACAAACTGGTATACGATTTTCCAATTAGTGTGAAACTATGCCTTGAATTTTGCTTCTTTACATTGTTAGGTTTGGATAAACAATCAGGCCTAGAAAGGCTTTGGTATATTTTTGGAGTTGGAGTATAACTCTAAGGAGTTGTTGCATGCACTATTATGGGTAATAAAAGGGTTGAACAAATGGTTGTGGGTTATATACTGGATATGGAGATGGGGAAATAGATTATAATAGCTTTGGGGAGGATAGTAATGTTGGGAGTGATTATATGGAGCTTCGGTATAACCTTGGGATTGAGATTGAGGGTAATAGAGAGATGATCTTCTTGGATGTGAACGTTGTCCGACTACAACAACAACTACATCTTTCTTATTATTCTTCCATCCAAAAATTCCTGAACTATTTTGAATTGCTTGAGTAGTTTCTTTCAATGCTGTAAAACTCACAATATGGTCGATCTTAATCACCCCCTCTATCATCTTCCCTATTTTTAGGACCTCAATAAATTACTTACCTAATGCTGGTAATAGGTGTTGAAAATATGTTTTATCCTACGCTTGACCAAATACCTCTACCATCTTTCTTTCTTTCATTGGTAGTTTCACCCTAGCCGCTTGCTTACGCCATCTAATGGCATGTTTCCTGAAGCTTTTGACACTTTTTTTGACAAGTTGGTTATGGAATTTTTATTGGGAATCAAGTTGATATTGTATTAAAATTGTTGCACAAATTCATTAGCCATATCATCCCAATTGTTCCACTCAACAATGTCTTGATCAACAAACCATTCAGAAGCTAAACCTGGAAGACTTTTCCCAAAATAAGCCATAAGCAATTCATCTTTCCCTCCAGCACCCCTAAATTGATTGTAATAAGATCGTAAACACGCTACGAGATCACCATGTCAATCATACTTCTCAAACTTTGGCATCTTAAATCCAAGAGGAAGGTTAACATTTCGAAACATGCATAAATCTTTATATGAGACACTTTTATACCCTCCAAGTCCTTGTAATTTCCAAACTTTTCACCTTTTTGGTCACTTTTATTGTTTTCAGGAATAAAAGGATTCTCAGTGTTAAGAGGTAATTCAGGAAGTTGAGTAGAGGCATAAAGACCAGTCAACTTAAAAGTGCACTCCAGAGCGTAATGTTAATCACCAAAAATATTCAATACAGGCTCACTCACAGAGTTGGGAAGCACAACCATTGGATGAACAAAAAATAAGAGTTTCAGGTGGGGTCGCCGCCGCAAAAGCAGGAATAGTACGTAGGTTGATTATGTGATAGTTTTGTTATGAGGAGCTAGGAAATTAATATTGAAAGTATTGGGATAGGATTTTCCCAGAGTAAATCCTAGTGCATCTTGAGGTGTGTCAAAAGAAATGGAAAATTATCCATGAGACATTGTAGGAAAGATAGAAAGATTTTTTTAATTATCAGTGGAAAATATAGGAGGAGGCAACCCATTAGCCTAAGCTCGATGCATTTCAACCATTTGTTGTCTTAATTTCGCGATCTCTTCATTAGGTCCTAATTTATCATTCCCCAAATTATTTGTCTAATCAGTGACAACACGCTCAACATCCTTGTTAGTAACTTCCTATTGAACTTGTTGTAATATGAAGGACCCTCCAGAATGCCACAAACCAACCACCTTAAACTAACTGAATTATAAAAATAACAAAGGCGTCAGAATGAAACACTTTTTCAAAAACTGTTTTACTTATTTTTTGCTTTTTGAAAAAATCACCGAACCCTAGAAGCGCATCTATTTATCTCACCTCCAAGAGGGAGAATCAGGTTTACGTAGTTCGTGAAGTTTGCCCACAAAATGACCAATCAAACTCTTTTTTTTCTTTTCACTTTTGAATAATTTTCACAAGAAGTTGGGCGAAATTTTTTTTTTTAATATCTTAACTCGGAATTCCTTATTAAAAATAAAGCCTATGATTACCAAAGAAAAATCTTTTTGGATTTTTGATTTTGAATTTCATATGAAAATGAAACCTAAAACTTATTAAAGATTTTTTTTTTGTATTTTCTTTTACAAATGTATATGAAACACCTACTCTAAATGAAGCGCGAAAAAAATCTTTGTAATTTTTTCTTAAATAAGATCACTGAATCCAAGAAGGGCTACCTACGTATCTCATCCCGAGAGAGGAGAATCAGTTGTGCATAGTTCATCCAAATTGAATAATACTAACCACGACTTGAGGGACACGACCAAAAAAGATAATGAAAAACATCAATATATTTTTTTCTGAGTTCTGAATTTGAAATTTCATATAAAATGAACACTAACAAATACGAAAGGAAAATATTTTTGTATTTTTAGATGAAACTGTTCAAAAATAAAACAGCACCACAAATAAAATAATTTTTAAAATTTGCAATGTAGAAAAACATGAAGACACTAAAAGAATTTTTTTTGACATTTTCATTATATGGAATGTACAAAATTTCTAACATCTCCCTTTTTTTGAATTTTCTTCCCTAAAAAGTGTACAAAGCTCCTATTAAAGAAAAATATTTTTTGAAAATTTCAAGTTGTGAATGCATACTAAAGAAAACAAAGAAAAAATCTTTTTGAAGTTTTGATTTTTTAGAAAATACGCGCAAAATGTAAAAAAAAAAAATTTTAAAAATTTTGATTGTGGAAAACAAAATCCATAAAGAACTCCTATAAGCTAAGAAATACTTTGCTTTGATTCACTTTTTCTTTTCTTGTCTCTCTTTTTGTCGAACGTTTCCTAGCCTAAACACACTCTTTCGGTTAATTCTAGAACCCGCTTCCCCAAACTAATCAATTAAATGACCCCCATTACCCTCAAATATGCAACAATTAGTATGTAGGGATACTTTAGGGTGATTCTCCTATAAAGGACCAAATGGGTCCCGCTAGGTTTCAACATGATGCGAATAAGAATGACCTAAAGGTTGACCTAGTCTGGGGTTGAATTAACAAGGCTGTTTGGGGGAGCCTATGGTTGATAGTGGCTGTTAATGATTTCCACCTACTCCGTACCAGGCGATGGCTCCCTCTCCTAAAATAAGTGTGACTCAACAAAGGGTCATGTATATAGTATGTACTATGGGACTTGTTGCAAAAGAAATGACCGAGAGTAACGCATATAATGATAGAAATAAAATGATAACGGATAAGGAAAGTTATAAACACATATCACATAAACATACAACAATAACCAAACAAGGCATCTATACACCTATAGTGTCACACTAAGCCAATTAAACTCAACAATGAAGTTTGAATTCTAAAAATCCCCAGCAGAGTCGTCAGAGCTGTCACTCCCCTTTTTATCAAAAATGATTATTGTTTCTAAGTTCGAAAAGGATTTTATTTATTAAAGTTACTGAAAATTAAAATTTATTTTGAAAAAGGATTTTTGCAATTATACTCAGTCACCACTTGGAATTGTTTGGTGTGCCAAGTTATATTTTTAAATTTCCTTTTTCAAAATAGTTTGATTCTTAAAACTGACCTTCGAACCGAGATTTCAATTAAAAAAATTTGTTGATTGAGGGAAAGGTGTTAGGAACGTCTCAGTCTCATGGTTCGACCACGGTCGCTTCGTTGAGTTAATATCGGCTAATATAATACTATGAAATGATAGACTCACAAAGAACACATCCAAAAATAAACAGGAAAACAAATAAACAATCAACATTTTGAATAATAGTATCCAGTCCAATTAATACAAATGTTACAACCCGAAGCTACCCCTTGGTCGTAACAACGGTGCTTATGGCCACAAGTGACCACAAGCCAACCCGTGAGCTGGTACTTGTTGTGAGCATTGAATAATATAATAATAGAACCACATGCGCGGAAGATAAACTAATAAGGTATTATAATCTAAAATATTAAAATATAATCTAAAACAACTATATAGACTGAAACTAAATATATGTCCACCTATCTGTAACAACTGATAAAAACTGAAAACTGCCTATCTTACTAAATACCTAAAAGCCTCTAGATATCAGGAGGAGTTGATGGGACAAAACCCTAACTAACTCCAACTGACTGAACATAAGAGAATACTGAAATAAGTATAGAAGCATAGTATATCCTCGATAGAAGAGGACTCACCACTGCTGCTGCTAGGTAATGCTGAACTGTCAAAGAACGATAAAAAAACTGAGCATCTGGTCCTATGTTATAAGACAACATAGCATAAAAGAAGAGTATGCGATCAACACTTTAAATATACTGGTATGTGAGATAAGGACTAACTAAATTTTATAAGATAACTGAACATGAATATATGAACATACAAAATCTAGGAATGCAAGACCAAGCATAAACATGTAATAAAGTAATCTGTAATCTGAAAGGCTGAAATTTGTATAACTGAACAACTGAAGTCTGTATACTTGGTCATGCAAAATTGAATTGATCTATTCTGAAAACTACACTGAGACTGTGGGAGCTGACTACAATTGACATGCCCCAATCTGAGCGGTTGGGGTCCAACTTGTAACCCCAGTTAGAAGAGTGTTGGTACCTTTACAAATGTACCAACACATGTTTGACAATGTAGATCCACAAGGTTGATGTCACAAAGAAAAAGGGTGCCATGCCTCTACTAAAGGGGGAATCCTCATAATCTACGGTGGCGCCATAGGTATGGAACTTAGAAACTGCTACTGTTGACTCATGCCTCTATTGATGGGGGAGTCATCATCTATGCATTCACTTAGTGCTACGTGTTACTCCCAATTGAATGAATTTTGCATTATTAGTTATTAAACATGACATGGTATGGTACTTGTAAGTGCTCAGCACGAACATGATATTCTGAACATAATAATGAAACCATTATCTGACTGATTTGGTACTTAAAATAAAATAATGTAAAAACACCAAGGTATCAGGTGTTCATAACCCACCAACACTATATGATTACAAAGATACTACTACAACATTTGAGGATGGTAGGAAGTCCTAATTCAAAGACCCAAAAGATAGTAAATTTCAATAACTGTTAGAATATATGAATTTGAACATGAGGATGTGTTAAACATGGGAAAACAATATATTTACATGGTTTAGTTCGTAACTTAAGGATTTATCATGAAGTTAGAGGATTAAGGCAAGGTAAATTAAGATTTAAACATGAAGTAACTTAAATAACATAGAAACACATATTGACATAACTTGAATTTGATTTATTAAGAAGATCATAGATTTGATTCATAAATTTAAAGGATAATTCCATAAAATAAAATAAAATTCATACTTTTATAACTACAAAAGGGTCTTTTTTGGGCTCAATGGGTGGTAGGAACCTATTTATAAATACCACACATACATTAAATTACTTGATTTGAGAAGAGGGCATGAATTTGAGATTTGAACGATGTTCCCGAAGAAGAAACCCTAGATGGTTATTCTTGATTATGAGAGAGAAAATAATGTGTTAAGTGTTTAAGAAGTGGGGAAAAATAAGCTTATTTTAGGATTATAAGTTGTGCGTAGAAGTTATAAGAAGAGAAAAAGACTAAAAAGCCCTTTAACTGAACATTACAGGATTTGTCGTCAATCTATACGAGTCTACCATATGAATCATATGATAGGGTACGACTGGTCTCTTGACTCGTAAGCAAGGAAAAATTGGAATGATATTCATTGGCCATTATATGAGTCCCACCTTACGACTTATATTATACCACATGACTAGTATCATTTTCTCATAACCTGAAGAGAATCTTATTGAGTCTATATTGCTGAACTTACGAGTCCACTTCATATGACTTGTAACATCTTATAAAAATAGTATTCACTCTCTCATACCCTAGGAAGAATTCACCTCACCACACACTGACTTAACTATGACTTACCATATACGACTCGTATGATCTTCTTACGACTCCAAGAGTTAAGCCGTACCTTGAGTAAAATGTCACCCATCATACTGCCATGGATACAATTACAACATATGACTCGTATGCTGTGTGTATGACTCAGGGTCATGAGTTGTATATTGCATAATGTCTTCAAAACATGAGGTATTACAATATCTCCCCCTTAGGAACATTCATCCTCTAATGAGACCAACTAGACCGATAATTCTAATGCAACTAAGATTGCATACTGAATGTGCATGAATTGGAACATGATTAAACAACTATGTCTGAAGCATGATACATGAACTGAACTAATTTTTTGAATGCATGCAATGACATGAGAATGGTTACATAGCTGAAACAGAGAACGAGAAGGAGTCAATTTAAGGAAAAATTTTTACCTCAAATAGATTTTGGATTCATGGAGAAAAGATGAGGATACTTGGCTCATATATTTTCTTCTACTTCCCAAGTAGCTCCATCAATAGACTTTTTCAGCCATAGAACTTTAACTAAGGGGACTTTTGTATTCCTCAACCTACAGATCTGACGATCAAGGATTTCGACTGGAATTTCTCCATAGGAGATACTATCTCTCACATCTACAATCTCTAAAGCCACAACTAAAGCCGAATCACCAATACATTTCTTTAACAAGGAGACATGAAACACTGGATGGACTAACGCCAAATCTGCAGGCAATTCTAACTCAAAAGCTACCTTCCCAAAATGACTCACAATTCTATATGGGCCAACATAATGGGGTCTGAGTTTCCCTTTCTTGATAAATCTCTTCACTCCTTTCATGGGTGAAATTTTTAAATAAATAAGGTCACCAACATCAAACTTGAGATCTCTCCTTCTCATAGCTGCGTAAGATTTCTAATGACTTTGGGCTATTTTCATCCTTTCTCGAATTGACTGAACTTTCTTCATTGCCTCAAACATCGAATCTGGTCCTATAAAAGTAGCCGCACCTACTTTAAACCAAACAATAAGAGACCTACATCTCCTTCCATAGAAATCCTCAAATGAAGCTATCTGTGTACTAGAGTGATAACTGTTGTTATAGGCGAATTCAATCAATGATAGGTCGTTATCCCAACTACCCTTAAAGTCAATAGCACAGGCTCTCAACATTTCCTCTAAGGTCTGAATAGTCTTCTCTGCCTGACTATCTATCTGAGGATGAAAGTTGTACTAAGATGAACTTGAGTAGCAAGACCTTTTTGAAAAGCCTTCTAAAAGTGAGACGTAAACTAAGTACCTCTATCTGAAATGATAGACAAGGGAATCCCATGCAACTTAACCAACTCTCTGAGATAGAGCCTAGCATAATCCTCAACTGAATACAAAGTATGGACTACTAAGAAATGGGTTGACTTGGTGGTTCAATCTACAATGACCCATACTGAATCATGCTAACGATGAGTACAAGACAACCCTATCATAAAATCCATGTTTATCACCTCCCACTTCCAAGGAAGGATGCTAAACTCCTGAAGTGTACCACTAGGCCTTTGGTGCTCAACCTTAACCTGCCAATAGTTCAAATACTTAGCTACAAACTCTGTAGTATCTTTCTTCATACTATTCCACCAATAAATTTCCCTCAAATCATAATATATCTTAGTGGTTTTAGGGTGAATAGAATACCACATACCATGAGCTTCTGCTAAAATTCTCTGCCTCAAACTATCAACACATGGAATACATAACCTACGTTGATAATGAAGCACACTATCTCCCCTTTGGGAGAAAACTTCTACCTTCTAATCTAGAATTGCCTCCTTAAGTTTGACCAAACTAGAATTTTTATCTTGTTTTTCTTTTACTTCGACAATCAATGAAGATTCTAAACCATTCTGAACCCATGTACTACCTTCATCTGAATCAACCAATCGAACACCTAATCTAGAAAGCTGATGAACCTCACGGGTAACTTCTTATTATCTTCCTCAATATGAGTAATACTACCCATAGAAAACCTACTAAGGGCATCCACCACTACATTGTCCTTGCATGGATGATACAACACACTTATATCATAATATTTTAACAACTCAAGCCACTTTCTCTGATAAAAATTTAGATCTTTCTGTGTCAACAAATACTGTAAACTTTTATGATCCATGAACACATCAACATGAACCCTATAAAGATAATGTCTCCAAATCTGTAAGGCAGAGACTACTACTACCAACTTGAGGTCATAGGTTGGGTAATTCTTTCATGAGATTTAAGATTTCTTGAGGCATAGGCTATGAACTTACCTCTCTGCATCAACACACAACCAAGATAAACTCTAGAAGCATCACAGTAAACTACAAATCTATCCGGAACATAAAAAAGTCAAGACTGAGGCAGAAGTGAGTCGAGTCTTCATCTCCTAAAAACTCTATTTGAAAGAATCTAACCACTAAAATTTCATGTTCTTCTGAGTCAATCGAGACATAGGAGAAGAAATATAAGAAAACCCTTCAACAAACCATCTGTAACAACAAGCTATACCCAGGAAACTCTTGATATCTGATAGAGAAATGGGTCTAGGATAGTTTCTCACTACTTTGGTATTTTGAGGGTCAACTCAAATGCCATCACTAGAAACTACATGACCAAGGAAAGCTACTGACATCAACCAATATTCACACTTACTAAACTTAGTAAATAGTTGATGATATCTAAGGGTCTGCAACACAATTTTCAAATGATTTGCATGATCATTCTCACTACGGGAGTAGAATAGGATGTTATCAATAAAGACTATGATGAATACATCCAAGTTCTATTTGAACACTCTGTTCATCAAGTCCTTGAAAGTTGCAGGGGCATTTTTTAGTTTGGAAGACATAATAAGGAATTCAAAGTAATTATACCGAGGTGTGAAAGCTGTCTTTGGGATGTCATATTCTCTGACTCTAAGCTGATAATAACTGAATCTGAGGTTTATCTTAAAGAAATAACTGGCACCTTAAAGTTGGTCAAACAAGTTATCAATTTTCGGGAGGGGATACTTATTCTTGATTGTTACTTTATTCAACTGATGGTAATCGATGGACATTCTAAGAGATCCATCTTTCTTACGCACAAAAAGAACTGGAGAGCCCCATGGGGAAATACTAGGCCTAATGAAAACCTTATATAAGAGATCCTTCAAATGCTCTTTTAGTTCTTTAAGATCATCTAGTGCTATTTTATATGGTGGAATTGAGATAGGCTGGGTATCTGGAAGGATATCTATTTTGAAGTTTATTTCCCTTTCAGGAGAAACTCCAAGAAGATTCTCTGGGTATACATTCAAAAATTCTTTTACTATAGAAACTAACTCAAGACTCAAAGTTTTAGAATTGCAATTCTTAAATTAGATTAGGTGGTAAATACACCCTTTGGATATCATCTTTCTTGCCTTAAGATTTTAAACAAACTGACCTTTAGGCGCGGAAGTACTACCCCTCCATTCAATAACTAGTTCACTAGGATACTGAAATTGAACGACTCTATTTCTACGATAAACTAAGGCATAGAATAAGTGGAGCCAATCCATGCAAAGAATGACATCAAAATAAGTAATCTCTAACTCCACAAGATCAATTAAAGTAACTTTCTAAGACACTGTAATCGAGCAATTTCTGTATACCCATCTAGTTATAATAGATCTACCATTGGGATAGACACTGAGAATAGCTCTACTAATGTATCAGGGATTTCACCAAAGTCAATAACTCTATAAGGTGTTATGAAAGAAAATGAAGTTCCGGGGTCAAATAAGACATAAACATACAGATGAAAAATATGCAATGTACTTGCAACCACATCAGGAGAACTTTCTTGATCTTTGAGAGTCTGGAGAGCATACAAACTATTGTTGAGCGGACCACTAGTAACACTGGAAGTGGCACCCTACTGAGTTGAGCGACCTGCTAGTGCTGCTGAGGAGTTTGCCTGGCCTTACTGACAATTATTTCTACCCTTCCACACACCTACAGGGCAATTCTTGATCCCATGTCCTAGCTTGATACATCTAAAACATACCTCACTACCAGCTCTACACTCACCCTAGTGATTCTTACTGCACTTTCTGCAAAGTGGATTAGTAAGATCATTGTTCACACTACTTTAGGACTTAGAGCCTGGCACTCAATCCCGACTGTCTTTCCTAAACTTAGGCAATGGCGCACTAGTAGTAGATGGAGATAAACCTAAAAATTTCTATCAAAACTAAGTGATATTGGGTGAATTTATACACTTTAACATTACAATTCTAGCTAATTTAGCCTTGTTTTGAGAGATATTCGTGTGCTTAACATGTTAATATTCATATAAATAAGAATTTGAGTGTCCAAGGATGTGATTAAAATATTTCAAGTGTTTTCCAAACAAGTTAGTATTTAATTGAGTTATTTAGAATTTAATTGAGAAAACTAGTTTTTCTAGCTTGAGCTAGTTGCATGTCTAGTTGATTTTTGTTTGATTCTAGTGTATTTAATTTGTTACAAATGGTTTAAATTTGTAATTATGGGTGGAATAACTTGTTTATAAGGTACAAAATTTAATTTGAATAAGTCAAGAGTCGAAACATAAAGTTGAAGATCATTGCGAATTAGCCTAGTCTTAGCTTGTGTTTTGATTTATCGTTAAGGATATTGTGTTGTTTTGATCTCTAATATGTGGTGTCTGATGATGTAAAAGGATTTGTGAGCTGAATATGATGATATAATGATGATTTAAAAGCTGGAAATCCATGAAAAATACACCATGATACAAGGAATGAAAAATGGGATGATAAAGACTTAACAAAAATTTTAGACGCAATTTCTAGTGTGTTCACGTGATTTACGTGCAACACATTCTCCAAAATGGTGATCATTCGACTTAGAGAAATTTGAGAAGATGAATTTCAGTGTGTATATGCGATTTGCATATGATGCACGCTTCGTTTCAGAGTAGCCATGCGTGCATCGCTCGCTTCATTCCACCAATCCAGTACATGCGTCGCTCCATGCATTTCACCACTTCAATTTGCACAGAAAATTCACACCTATATATAGATTAGGTAGTGTTCTAATATCAATATAATATAATTCCCATGAGGGTATCTGTTGGCGAATATCTCGGGAAGTGTGTGCAATGTTTCTAATTCCACAAAAATTAGGAGAATATTATATATATACACCTGGACACGTAAGAAAAACTTGGACAATGTTGGTTAAAAGTTGAAGACACCTGGAACAGTGCTTAAAATATTCGAGAAAAAAAGGAGCTGCTACACGATATTTTAGGTTTTGTTATTATTTTATTTAGTTGTTAATTTTTCATACCATGTATTTAATTATTTGGATCGTGATTATGAATATTATCGGCTAAAAATCCTCTTTCCGTGGTTAAAGCCAAGAACATGAGTGCTATTGTTTTGGATTAAATTCAATTAATTTATCTTATCATTTTTGGTTGTTTGTTAATTCTTAATTTAATTATTTTATAGATTGATCACCCGTAAAATATATGTATTGTCGACCTTTTGATCTCGGAAGAGGGAATAGGGAGAGAGAACATGAGAATAAACAAAGTAAGGTTTGTATTCTTTTATAAAATAAGGAATTCAAATTAGTGTCTAGGATAGGGATGTACTTATATGTCTTACTTGATTCAAACGTAGGATAATAGCTTTAATTCACTTAATTGAATTATTATATCCCCGCTCAATGATGTAGTTGTAATATTCATATTAGGTAAAAGATTAGAGGTTGGGAAAGCATATTCATGCAATTAACTCTACGAATCAACAACCAAGATAAGCAAATTAGCGAATGAAATTCAATAACATAGTATGATTGTTTGGAGTGCTTTAACCCTGGGCTTTCTCCTATTGATTGTTCCAAGACATTAATTTTCACACTGTTTACTTTAGTTTTAATTTACAATATTCCAAACTCTTTTTAGTTATTTATTCATCAAATTAATCTTAAAAGTCAAACTAGAATTGAATCATTGTTAAATCAAGGCTCTGTGGGATCGATACTTGGCTTCTTGAAGGCCACTTTACTACTTGATAAGACCACGTACACTTACGTGTGCGCTTGGGCGCTGTCAAGTTTTTGGCGCCATTGCCGGGAACTTGTATTTTGGCAATTGTTTATTGTAGTTTTACTTTTAGATTTATTTGGTGTTTTTTCTCTTGGTCTTGATTTTGTGTTGCAGGTAACAGGTTTTTAGGTTGATAAGCTGGAAAGGGATCAGGAGTTGGTAGAACCAAGCCTTAAACCCGAGCAAGAATTTCACCAATGAAGGAGAGAAGCAATTCTTCTCCCTAGAATTCCTCAAATCCAAGAAGACCAAGAGTATACTATTCCAATGGCTGAACAACAAGCAGCCCGAAGGATAGTTAGGGAAGTGGCAGTCCCACTTCCAACAAACTTGACTTCCCCAATTCAAAGACCAAAAATTGAGGAGAATTTTGAGTTAAAACACAATATGGTACAACTTCTTATCAGTAGTGGACAATTTGCAGGGCTTTCATATGAGGATCCGCAATTCCACTTGCAGACTTTCATTGAGCTTACTGACACATTCATTCTGATTGGAGTGAGTACAGATTATGTTAGGCTGGTACTATTTCCCTATTCACTATTGGGGGAAGCTAATAGGTGGTTGAATGCAGAGCCAACCAATTTAATTGCATCATGGGACTACTTAGCCAGAAAGTTCCTCATCAGATTATTTCCATCAGGTAAGACTGTGAGATTTCACAGTGAGATAGTGAGCTTCAAACAAAAGCTTGATGAAAAAATTTATCATGATTGGGAATGCTTCAAGGCCCTTCTTTGGGATTATCCACACCACCAACAATCCAATGAGTTACTTGCTTATACTTTTGTAGAAGCTCTTGTTCACAATACGAAGATTTTTCTTGATTTATCCGCAGGTGGTCAAGCGCTGGAATTGACTTATAATGAGCTGTGCACATTACTAAACCGTATAGCACAAGGAAATCCAGAGTGGCATTCAGATTCTAAAAGTGCCAAGAATAGAATTCTGGGCATATTGGAGGTGGACTAATTTATAGCCTTATCAGCGCAGTGTAATGCCCCAAATTCTAAACCTCGGATGCTACACAGTGCTCATAATCTCGAAGGACCACAAGGTAACCCATTACTGTTACCTGCTGCAATAACTGAATAATAATACTGTATAATGTGGAATTTGTCAAAAACTTTCCATAAGGTTCAAAACTGAAATACAACGGTGTAAGGTATAACAATACCAAAACTAAAACAACTATCTGAAAATGCTCTAGTCTAAAAAGCCTCTAATTTGTCTGAACTGTGGAGTTGATGGGACAATCCCCCAACTAACTTCATCTACTGAAATACTAAATCTAATACAATAATAAAATAAGGAACAACCTCCAATGATGAGGACTCACTACTACGTCTATTGCTACTTGCTGAATCTGAACTGCTAAGGGTGCTCAGAAACCCGTGCATCTAAACCTATGGTATAAGACACCAAAGCGTAAGAGAAAAGTATGTGTCAGTATGTAGGAATATACTGGTATGCTAGAGGAGGTAAGGCTAAATGCTAGGGTTCATATGCATGACTAATAACTAATTGAATGATATGCAAGAGCTGGATTAGTATACATAGAGGATCTATAACTACTAAACATACTGCTCATACTGTGACTGAGTATACTGGAACTAAATCTGATAACTAATAATCTGTATTACTGATAACTGAGTCTACTAGTACTGGATTACTGATGATTGTTGTGGGGTCGATCCTATCTAACGGGTGACCCCTGAGATCAGGACTATCTAGCGGATGATATCTGAATATACTTATACTGATAGTGATTGACTGTATCTAATAGTCCTAAATCTATAGAACTATCTGAGTTCTTTACTAAGATGAGGGATTGTATCTGACAATCCTGATTTCTAAAATTCTGAACTGAATTCTATTCTGAAGACTGAGACTGAAATTGAAACTATGGGAAGTAATACCCCAAATCTGACCTAGAGGGGTCCAACCTGTAACCTCATCTGGAAGGGTGTCAGTAATGTGCCATAGGTAAAGACACTACTGTGGTCAAGCCTATCTAATGGGTGACCCTGAATAAGAAGTCAAGCCTAATTTGATAGGTGACCCCTGGGAGGTAGCCAAGCCTTTAACTGATGGGTGACTTATCATCCTGCACTGTATACATAGTTCTGGAGTACAGAGACTGCTACTAATAACTTAGCCTAACTAACGGGGAAGTCGTCATCCCTACTTTCGCTCGATGCTAAATCCTACTACAAACTAAATAGATACTGAGCTAATTCTTAAACTGTACTAGACTGGGATAAATCTATTACTGATCATGTTACCTGGATGATCTAACTGAATTTACTGGGTTTCATTGACTGACAGACTACTATTAAATTCTGTTATCTGACTGAATGTTATTGAGTTTCTAAACTAATTACTAAAACTGGACTAGATAGATACCGAGATTACTGAATTTTCCTAAGTTCTATCACTGATGAAATTTTACTGATCATGGCATGACTGAGACTATTCTATAACTGAAACTAGCTCTAGGCAAACAACTAAATTATCGGGTATTAAATACCACAGGACTTGATAGCATGGATAATATAAAGCATGATAATTTTTTAATAACATGACAATAGTCTATCATTCACAACACAATCAATGAGGCATTTCTTCAAACACTTGAAAGTCATGAACTTATACATGAACAGGAATGCATATTAGTATGTCATGATTCATTCACTAAGACCTTTCATCAAACACTTAGCATGCATTAACTTGTACATAAATGGGAATCTGATGTTGACATGCTATAATGTCACTACTTCATTCACATAGGTATTTTATCAAACATATGGGGGACATGCTTTGGTTATACAACAATTTACTATATCTAGGTATCATGACTATATCAATGAACTTGCAACTTGAAGGATTTATTATGAACATTATGCAAATCATCACATACTAGGATCAAATCTTGGAACTTGTAATCTAAAACATGAATCAACACCCAACAACAACATAAACATGAACTTCAATTCAGGTAAATCATGAAAACTCAAAAATACACAATCTTGTACTTTGAAAAGAGATTCTTGAGCTTCATGGGTTGAAGAGACCCATGAATAAACATCTAACATACCTTAGAATGTTAATCCTTAAAGGTTCTTGAAGGAATTCTTAGGTTTGTTCTTGAATTTTTGAAACTAGGGTTTCCTGCTTTTGAAAGAGAATGATGAGATTGGGGAACAATTGAGTGAATAATGATGCATTTAGGTCATTTAGGAATAAATTTTGTGTTTAAAGTTGGTCTGAGTTATTGGAAAAGTCTAGATTACCCTTGGGATTTAAAAATCCCATAACTGGAATGTCGATTAAAGCTTCGCTGTGATGAGGTGAAAAGGTTATCGTTATACTCACCGCGATGCAGCCTAATCGCGGTGAGTTACAGGATGGTGACAATTGCTGATTTGAGTATCACCGCAATGCGACCTAATCATGGTGAGCTATTGGAATTTGAAAAATGCCGAAATAGCCTACATCACGATGAGTTAAGGCTTCCATCGCTATTTCCACTGTAATGCAATGGAATCGTGATGGCTAGCTAGAATGAAAAGTCCAAACACTGTCAAAACTCAAAATGCCATAACTTCTCAACCGACTATTGGATTTAGGCATATTCGGTACAATGGAAATCTTATTAAATTTTCCACATGACAAAAAGTCAAAATCTTAAAAATACCTTATGGACTAAAATATATTCATCTTTGAAGCAAAGTATTTGATGTTCTAGGGATGAATTTATACTAGGTAGAAGTACGGGGTATTACATATAGGTTTCTGCATTAAAAAATTTAATCAACACTCAATTTAGCAGCATGAAGTTGGAAGTAGCACAACCTACAACCACAGTTAATGCTATCCAACAAGCTACAGGTTGGTGTGAGGTCTGTAGAAATAATGGCTATTCAGCGGCTATGTATGGTTAAAATCTAAAATTTGTGATGTATGTAGGTAATTCTCAAATGCAAAATTATAATAATATGTAAAATATGAAGTGAAAGACTCAACAATCAAATCAACCATGGAACGCCCCACAGCCACAGGCCCAACCAAATCAGTCAACTGGAAATATGGAAGAGATGTTAAAGCAGATTCTAGCAAATCAGACAAAGTTGACTGCAGACATGAAAAATCAGCAAGTGACCACAAGAATTTTAGAGTTGCAAGTGGGCAAATTGTCACAAGCAATGAATACTAGGCCACAAGGTGGTTTGCCAGCAGACACATAGAATCCTAAACAATTTATGGCAATCATCTTGAGAAGTTGTAAAGAGCTTCAACGAGAACCTCCAAAGGCAACAAAGGAGGTAAATGTTGATGCGGTGACCCAACAAGTAAATGACGGAGTTTCTGAAAATTCAAGAAAGTTTGAGTACTTGAAAGAAAAAGTTATTGCAGAAGAAGTGAAGAAGATGTCGCCACTACCCTTCCCTCAAAGGCACATAAAAATAAAGGAAGATGTCTTGTTCAGAAAGTTCTTTGAGACATTCAGAGGACTTCATATTAACTTACCTTTGTTAGATTTTTTGTAGTATGCCTAAGGTATGCCTAAGTACACAAAGTACTTGAGGGATGTGGTTGTGAATAAGGTGAAATTACAGAATGTGGGAGATATAACACTCACTAAAGAGTGTAGCGCTGTGATAACATAGAAAATCCCTAAGAAATTTACAGATGGATGGAGGTTTGCTATCCCAATTCAAATTGGGAGCAAAGTGGTTCATGCACTGAGTGACTTAGGGGCAAGCATAAATTTAATGCCCCTATCACTGTTTAAAACATTGCGTTTAGAAGAGCTAAGACCAATCACTATGGTATTGCAGTTGGCCGATTGGTTATTTACACATCCGAATAGAATAATTTAGGATGTTCTCATAAAGGTTGGTAAATTCATTATTCCTGCTAACTTTATTGTTCTTGATTTTAAGGCAGATGAACAGGTGCCAATCATCTTGGGGCATTTATTCTTAGAAACTGGAGGGGCCTTGAATGATGTGAGAGAAGGCACACTTAAAATGAGGATAGATGATGAAGAGGTGGTATTTGATGTTTACAAAACACAAATTGTAAATTTCTAAATTAAATATTTGTGTGTGATCAATGTTATTGAAGGAAAAAAGTGTGGGTGATTCATCCACCAAAGACCTTTTTGGATTACCTGGTTGAGCGGCCCAAGTTGAATCCACTGTTTCTAAATATGATAAAGGTTGAAGTTGAAAAAGATGTCGACCTTGAGATTACAAACTCAAGAGGTCAGAAAAGAATGAAAAAATGGCTCCCAAAAGGGAGTAAAAGGGTGAAGGAATATGGTTGAGTTGATATGGATCGTGCCGCGACACTAAATCAGGTGCTGCTTGGGAGGCAACCCAAGTTAATTAGGTGCATTTTCTTTTTTAGTTTTTAATTTTTATTTCACATAGTTTTTGTTTTTGGTTGAGTCACAGGTTAATGGAAAGTCTGAGTACCATAAACTTGAGTTAAGGAGCATGGCAAAAACTGATTGTGGGGTCCCACGGATCTCTTGATATTTAAAAGATGCTATTATCTAGGCCTAGAGTCCTCAACGAGTATTTCTTTCTCTTACCTTTAAATTTATTTTGGGGACAAAGTAGATTTTTACGTGTGGGGTGGGGAAATTTCCAAATTTTTAGCTCAATTTAAAAAAATTTGGTGTGAGATATTCTTGTTGGTGCTATTTTTTATTACATGATGCAAGTGAGTTTATTTGTAAAAGAATGTTGATTAAATAAATTGCTATTTTTGAGACTCCTAGGCTCATATATGTGACTCTCGCACTTGTTGGCTTAAAATTGAATTTGTGCTATTATTTGGTTGGGAGTCTATAATGATCTTATTGAGTTGAGATTGTGCCATGTGCGTGAGAGGTATTTTGTATATTCCTTATTGCATGTGATGTCTTGAACTTTTACGATGTGTGTGTAAATGAAAATAAAGAGTGTGGTTTAGGAGATGATTTAGGAATTTCTTTGATAGCCTTGTTTTATACTTTCAATTGTCCTATCCTTGTGCATTATTCTAGTTAACCCCCATTAAGCCTTTAGATTTTTCTTTGGTAGCCTCATATGTAGCCTAATCCCCTTATTTGATAGACCATAATTTGATAAAAAAACTCCTAGGCACTTTAATGAAAAATTAAATTTTAAGGAGTTTGAGAAATTGAAGAAGAAAAAGGTGAAATTGATGTCCCAAGGTAATAGTTATTGGTGTCTATAATTGATGTGTGGTGGATGGATGTGATATAAATTATGTTATAAATATTGCCATGATTGTGAAAAAAGAGAAAAATTAATTCATGTGGTAGTAAACTATGCATCCACCAAGTGTTTGTGAAAATGCATAAAAGAGATGAGAAAAAAATAAAAGATGTGGGTGGATAGAAAAAGTGTAATTTGGTTATTGGAGATTGGTTATGAATGTATAATGTAGTGTATTAAAGTGCTTAGTGAGGTTAGTCACTATTCTTGGCCAAAATAGTTCCTATCCGTCCCTTAGCCTACATTACAATCCAAAAGACCTATTTGATCCTAAGTTCATCATTCCGATATTAGTAGAGCACTACACTAAGGGAAAGCCTATGGTTCATTGTGTGTAATTTGTAAAGTTTTTGTGAGCGTGAGCCTAATTTGATTCTTGTACCCATTATGTTAAAAATTACATTATTTTGAGTGATTATGGGTAATTCTCTTTTTGTGAGGGGCACATGTGTGCTGAATGTTGGTGATTTGTATGATGTCCTTGATTGAATGATAAGCATGAGTTTTTCAACTAGGTGAGTCAATTCTTGAGGCTAGGATATTTTGGAGTAGTGTTCATGAGTTATCAATTGTGTAAATAACGTGCTTTGTGTAGAAACTTGCATTTCGGGTAGTCATTGTAGTACTAACTTGAGTGTCTTGTATGTCGTAGGAGTGTAGAGTCTCCATAACTGATTATTCTTAGAGTAAAGAGTTGTTCGAGGAAGAACA
Source organism: Capsicum annuum (assembly GCF_002878395.1). Taxonomy (NCBI): domain Eukaryota; kingdom Viridiplantae; phylum Streptophyta; class Magnoliopsida; order Solanales; family Solanaceae; genus Capsicum; species Capsicum annuum. The sequence goes on along the minus strand of NC_061119.1, from coordinate 35,257,438 downwards.
AGGCTTTAAGTGTGGGGTGGTGATGTTCGGTGTATTTATACACTTTAGCGTTACAATTCTAGCTAATTTAGCCTTGTTTAGAGAGAAATTCGTGTGCTTAACGTGTTAATATTGATATTAATAAGCATTTGAGTGTCCAAGTACGTGATTACAATGTTCCAAGTGTTTTCAAACAAGTTAGTATTTAATTGAGTCATTTAGAGTTTAATCGAGAAAACTAGTTTTCCTAGCTTGAGCTAGTTGCGTGTCTAGTTGATTTCGTTTGATTCTAATGTGTTTAATTTGTTTCAAATGGTTTAAATGTGTAATTATGAGTGTAATAACTTGTTTGTAAGGTATAATAGTTAATTTGAATAAGTCAAGAGTCGAAATATAAAGTTGAAGATCATTGCGAATTAGCCTAGTCTTAGCTTGTGTTTTGATTTATCGTTGAGGATATTGTGTTTTTTTGATATCTAATATGTGGTGTGCTATAATGTAGGAGGCTTTCTGAGCTTAATATAATGATATAATGATGATTTAAAGGATGAAAATTTATAGAATATACATCACGATACAAGAAATGAAAGATGGGACGATAAAGACTTAACGAAAATTTTAGACGCAATTTTCAGTGTGTTCATGCAATTTGCGTGCGACGCATGCTCCAAAACGGTGATCATTTTTGTTAGATAAATTTCAGTGTGTGCATACGATTTGCACGCAACGCACACTTCATTTCGGAGTAGCCATGCGTGCGTCACTCGCTTCATTCCACCGATCCAGTACGTGCGTCGCTCCATGCATTTCACCGCTTCAATTTGCACAGCAAATTCTCACCATATATGGATTAGGTAGTGTTCTAATATCAATATAATATAATTCCCATGAGGGAATATCTTGGAGAATATCGTGGGAAGTGTGTGCAATGTTTCTAATCCCACAAAAATTAGGAGAATATCATATATATACACCTGGACACGTAAGAAAACCTTGGACAATGTTGGTTACAAGTTGAAGACACTTGGAACGGTGCTTAAAACGTTGGAGAAAAAAAGAAGTTGCTACACGATATTTTTGGTTTTCTTATTATTTTATTTGATTGTTAATTTTTCATATCATGTATTCAATTATTAGTGAATGTAACCGCGCTTTGCACGGTTAAAAAATTTAACTTATTAAACAATATTATAATCTATCTAATGGAGTAAGTTTTAAGAAAAAATTCTTACTTGGCTTTCTATTACATAGAGTGGTGAGTATCACAAACTCTTTTCTCTTCACGATAAAAATTGATTGGTAGTCAATTAAACAATCTAATCAAGAATAATATAATTTGTAAACTCTCTCTCTCT